>NC_022022.1:46769616-46770867 GCF_000317375.1 Microtus ochrogaster | reverse complement strand
TCTCTCTCTCTCTCTCTCTCTCTCTCTCTCTCTCTCTGTGTGTGTGTATGAGAGAGAGAGAGGCAGAGACAGACACAGAGTGTATATCAGTGAGTCATTCTGTAAGATGGGTTTCTGGGTCATTACAAATATGTGTGCCTGACTGTATCTAGGTAAAGAAGATGACCCTTTCTAGGGACTCCCTAAGGCATTGTAATTGGCTCAGTTGTTAAGTTATGTTGCACGGGCTCTTAGCTGGCCAAGCGGTTATGTGCCAGATGGAGGAGAAAGGCGAGAGCCCCGCTCATACCCTTGTTGCCAACAAAGGACCAGAGTCATCGCACAAAGACGAAGCATCTTGAAGGGGACAGCCCTAGGGATGCAGCTTCCTGATTTCTCGTGGACAGCTGGATGTCTCGTCTTCCCGAAAGCAGCTACAGTAATTTTAAATCTTCTCTATTTGTCCCGAGTCTGAAATATTTGACCAGGGACTTATATTCTCAACGGTAGAATCTGCCTGAACTCTTGATGCCAAGCAAACAACTGTCGCTGTGTAAAGTGACAGAAGAAACCTCACTGGAGATGTCAGAAGAAGCAGTGACTCAAAAGTCCAGGGAAAATCTCCCTTCCAGGTGCCAGGGTGGAGAGAAAAGGCTCTCAGACTGTCTCTTACCTATCGTTTGTGTGCACGTGTGGGCAGTCCTGGAAAGGATCCGAGAGTCAAAAACACTTCTTGGATGTGAAAAATCTTAATTCCAAATAAATTCCACACTGGAGGAAGCAGACAGCAGATGGAACATGAGGGAGGACATGGATGAGAAAGCCTGGAGACACAGAGGGACCAGGGAGGCCTTGATGCAGCTGTGAGATCTCAAGCGCCATGACTGAGACTCTTTCAGAAGACACAACTATCGGAGAAGTAATAGTTTGTGCCAGGGAAAATCTTAGATTTAAACTTTTATAGATGAAGAAATATATGTAAGGCTGAGTTGCTAAATTTTATAGATTTCTCAGACCTATACATCATGCAGTTCAATGGAAACACATAGATTCATTAGGAAGAAAAAGCAATGTGGGTGGCATCAGCGCTCTCACTTTGAAATAGTGGGGAAAGGCCAAGCCTGACAACCTGAGTTCAATCCCCGGGACCTGCACAGAAGGAAAGAACTGATTTTCTCTAAGCTGTCCTCTGACTTTAACATGCTTGCTGTGCCTTGCATGTGTTCGTTCTCTCTCTCTCTCTCTCTCTCTCTCTCTCTCTCTCTCTCTCTC
>NC_022022.1:46765466-46769491 GCF_000317375.1 Microtus ochrogaster | reverse complement strand
CTCACACACACACACACACACACACAAATGTAAGTGTGTAAACAAATAAATGGTTTGAGAGGCAAACCATCATATTCCCAGAATTCTCACTGCGCCCATACATGATTCATCTGGAGGGTAGAGGGAGACAATCCCTGCGTACAGGCTTCAGAAGCTGTTCTGTTCATATGGCCCTTCCTGGAAAAAAAATTGCTTGTCTAAGTGCTTCAGTGAGCCAAGAAATTAATCATAATAAAGAATTTAGAAGTCAGGATGGTTTATCAGAAAAAACACCCTGAAATATGCAACCAGTGAAATTGCATTAAATTTAGATTACTGTTGCTAACAGAGTTAGGAAACACACTGCAAATGTCCAAACATGAAGGGAGGGGTTCATTCAGATGGCGAGGAAAGGAAGTGAAGTCCTAGATCACGTAAACACAAACTCGATGGCTGAGGTTTGCTCGTCACACTTGACATTTCTGTTTCACGTCTGTGTCTGAAAAGGCTTTACAGGTGAAGAGTAGCATCAAATGTTCGAACTGTGCTTGATTTGGGCAAATGAAATTCTTCCCTCCTTTCCTATTCACAGCCATATGCTCAGATATAGAAATAATAGCCTTGGCAGGAAGGGAGACAGAGAGCAGAATACCCCAGGCTAGCCCCTAGGCATCCTCTTCATCCACAGGATAACTTTGAGACTTATTACACAATCCTGTACCTCACAGAACAAACTTGAGAGTGGCTCCTTAGAGGGTTTACTACTCTGGCACCTGGGTTAGTGCCCCTGTACCCTGGCATGCTGGGAGCTATTGAACCTTAACAGAGGACTGGCTGCTGGAGTCCAGAGCCTCTGGCTTGGGACTGAGTTGGACAGGAGTCTTTGAGGATGGGATGATTATGTAAGTTGGTTTGTGGTCCCTATTGGCTGATACTGTATCTTCCTTTGTTTCTCCCTGTTACTCTGTGTTACATAGAACACAGGCCAGGAAGCCCACTTATTATCTGGGCTCCTGTGTCATCAGTGATTGTTGATAAAGTGTGTGTGTATCTGTGTGTGTGTGTGTGTGTGTCTGTGTGTGTCCAGCACTAGACCCAGATGGCGATGTCACTGGGACTTCCAGATGATCACAGCTCTTGGTGATCAATGCGATCTGAATTCACATATATATCAAGCCCCTGCCTAGTTCTGGCAGAATGCCTTTGTAGTGGCAATTGAGCTAGCTTCAGGATGGATTTTCTCTGAGAATATGCTCTCTCTGAAAATGAGGGCCTCAGCATTATTTTTAACTACATGATACAAGAGTATTTCAATGGATTGAAAAATCCATTCATATGATCACAAGGAATTTTAGCATTATATTCGTAGATAAAAGGAAGATCTGTTAGCTTCTTTAAATATAATTTGAACGTGTACAGTTTTTGAATTATTAGGAGAATATTTCATGTATTTTATCATCTACCTGTGCAAACATAATTTCTCATACTGGTGCCTACAAAGACTCCACAAGGATCGTTATAGAAATTCTTCATCAGGAATTTTGTATAGTTACTTCACACATAAAACCTAATATAAATAAAAGCTGGAGCTCTGGAAGCAGACTTAAGATTTTCATTAAACACCCTGAGGATGTTTAATTGGAAACTCTGCCTTAATTCAGTATTATGTCCCTCAAATTTACCTTTTTACTATTTTACATTTTCAATTGTGATTTTGTAATACAATGAACTGTTTTTAGTACAAAGCTCTGAGCGTGCCCTCATGTTACCCAACTCTCGGGGTGGGGTGGGAAGACACGACCCACATACTAGTTTGTGTGAGCTTGTGCTACCAAGCGAAAACCAATAGGAAGCATGGTGCTGGGAACATAAGTATTGAGTCTTGTCCATTACAAAAAATGCGGAAAAGCAAAGGACGCTCATCTGGACGTGACTCATTCTAGAGCTAGTGGAAAGAGACGCAGCAATCTGTATGTCTTTCAGCTGTTGCAGGACGGACATGTGAATCTACACAGTGTGTGTGGCTGTCTCCCCAGTACACAGTGACTCCTCACATCTGGCTCTTGTCCCCCTCTGACCCCAGGAAGCAGCTCCGTTTGGAGAGGGCTGTTTTTAGCCGGACACCAGCATGCTCTGTGCTGTAGGTGTTTGGAGTACAGGTGGGATTTTGATGGATTCTTGATTCCTTTCCAGAGAATTTTGAGATCATAGCCAAGCACTTACAGGGCCAGTCTGGTTGCCTGGAAAAGAGGAGATTTAAAGTCACAAGGTGATGGTACCCATTTCCTGTCACGAGATGAGGAGACATAGGGGAAGGGTTCAGTGCACATGTTTTCTAATGTTCTCAGGTGTTCTAGTTGGTTTCTAAGACAGGTGCATCTCTGGAGGAGTTCAGGAGACAGCCACTGTCCTTATGACAAATGTCCGTTTGTTTCAGTCACCCCAGTAAGGCTCCTTGCCTACATCCAATGAATTGATTATCTGTATATTAATTTGTAGTGACTGATGAAAGGACACCCTCATTAAAATATTAGCTGGGCTTAGCTTTGGATCACAGGATGGTGAATTTTGTTTTTATTTTTTGTTTTTAGTAAAACTTTTCCAAGAAACATACTGTTCTGATAAGAAACAAAAAAGACTAACGAAAGTATTTCCTTGTGGAGTTAAAATGTGGGTAATAACACTTAAGCTGAATGTTTCTAGATGCTCGATTTAGAGACTGTCCTGGTTAGGTTGGTTATTTGGTGGGTTTTTTTTTTTTTTTTTGCCAGCTTGACACACCAGTTTACGTTACCTGGGAAAAGGAACCTCAATTGATAAAGTGCTTCCATCAGATAGCCTGTAGGCAAGTCTGGACTTTGTTGTCTTGATCTTGATGTGGGTGGGCTCAGTTCGTTGTGGTGGAGGGCATGTGTGCAATCCCTGGGAGGTATAAAGAAGCTAGCTGAGAGAGCTATGGTGAGGAAGCCACCAAACAATGTCCTTCTAGAGCCTCTGCTTTAGTTCCTGTCTCATGGCCCCTGCCTTGAACTCCTGCCTGACTTCCCTTGCTGGTGGACTTCTGTAAGATAACATGCTGCTCTCAGTCACAATGCTCATCACAGCGATAGGAGCACCAAGGCCGGGCCTTGAGACATCCGTGATGAGAGACGGCTGCTTGGAGATGCCTAAAGACTGGGGTCCAATCTCTGCCACTGTAAAGCCACAAATAAAAGTGAGACAAAGCAAACAAATAGAAAGAATGACACCAGATAACGGAGGCTTTCGCTCCAGAGGCCAGCCGCCACTCTTTAGGGCACATACGACTGTCTTTTTATTACTTGCATTTTATGATAAACCATTTCCTATAAAGTCCAACTCTTAACAAACGTGAATGACTCTGAGAAGACTGGTCTTTATGACGAGCCTTCTGTTTTGACTCTGGTGCTAAAATGAAAATGGAGCAATTTACTCTTTAAATAAGCATAGAAGTAATCACACTTTAATTTGCCTTCTGGGGGAGGATTGTGCGGGCTTTTACTGACGTATAAGTCATATTCTATTTAGAGAAATGTTTTATTAAGGAAAAGATATTTGCCTTCAACTTAAAAAATTAAAACAGAATGAGCCATAGGGAGAGTGAACAGAGGGTCACTTGTGACCCCATGGGATGCCTGCAGTGTCAATCGGAAGAGGTTGTGGCTGAGTTTGACTGAAGGTGTTCCCTTGGTGGGTGAAGAAGAGGCAGCCAGTGAGGCTCTGAAGCTGCCTGCTGGTAAAAGGCCCAAAGACAGCCTGAAGATGAAGACCACGGGAACACCGTGCAGATGAGGAACATGGAAACACTGTGCAGATGAAGAACATGAAAACACTGTGCAGATGAAACACCGTGCAGATGAGGAACATTGAAACACCATGCAGATGAGGAACATGGAAACTCTGTGCAGATGAGGAACATGGAAACTCTGTGCAGATGAGGAACATGGAAACACCGTGCAGATGAAGAACATGGAAACACTGTGCAGATGAAACACCGTGCGGATGAGGAACATGGAAACACCGTGCAG
>NC_022022.1:46759893-46765366 GCF_000317375.1 Microtus ochrogaster | reverse complement strand
AGGAACATGGAAACACCGTGCAGATGAAGAACATGGAAACACTGTGCAGATGAAACACCGTGCGGATGAGGAACATGGAAACACCGTGCAGATGAGGAACATGGAAACACTGTGCAGACAGACTCACCAGGCCATATTACTTCCAAAATGTCAAGAAACTTGGAATCACGCAAAGCCCACGTTTTACTTTGAGATTCTAAAGGGGTGTGAGAACTTTCTCCTAAAGTCAGTGTCTTCCCAACAAAAGATGCAGATGCTCCACCCATGAATAATTTGGCAGGGATGGCCATGGGACTCAAAAGCACCCGTGGTGAAATGTTGACCCTCCATGAAGATCATGTGGCTTGCGGAGAGTGTGTGGGTTCAGCTGTGGGACTCTCCTGCTCTTATTTAATGTTTTGTTCCAGATGAGAAGTGAAGGGTTTGCATTTCTTGATGCATTTTCACTGGCAAGACCTGTGCAGAAATCATGGCTGGAATTATTTGCTTAAAGTCACTACAACGAGGGAAATGCATGAAGGTGGCTCTTGTCACCTAGACTTTGTGTGAGGAAGGCGATAAATTAGCTATGGTCGAGGGAGAAACGTTTCGTTAAAACAAAAGGCACAAGGCAGTCCTCAGATATGTGAATCACTCTTTTCAGCCCTCTATGCTAAACACCAGAGCTTGCTCAACTGCTTTCTTCAGTCTGTCAAGGCCTGCACCAGTCACAAACTGTGGGACCTACTGTTTCTGGATTCTGAAGGTTAACATTGCCACTTTCTAGCCCTAATCAAACATCTTCTGAACCCAGCAGCAATTAATTTCTCAGGCTTCCTCTTCAGGGTGGGTGCAGGCTTTGGATGGATTCGGGTGATTTGGGTTGAAGCCTCACTCCTAAAGGTAAGACTGAAAAGCGACATGATCTCATTGGATTGTGTTTTGCGGCTTTGTAAAACAGCTGTTTATACTGTGAGGTAGCTGTGCAGATCAGGTATGCTGACCTGATGCATACAGATGCAGAATATTCCCGTCCTTAACTACATTGCATCTAGGAGCTGGGTTTATCTCCAGCCTTACCTGCCTTGAATATCTTCTATTCTAGAGCCTCCTGGCCACTTACTAATATCCCGAGTCCATTGTGTTTGAGTTCCCATTGTTCAGAACCTGAGTCCATTGTGTTTGAATTCTCATTACTTCCGAACCCGAGTCCATTGTGTTTGAGCTCCCATTGCTTCAGAACCCAAGTCCATTGCTTTTGAGTTCCCATTGCTTCCAAACCCGAGTCCATTGTGTTTGAGTTCACATTGCTTCAGAACCATTCGTTCATTTGCTAACCGAAGCTTTTCTAGAATGTTCAGGATTCCTTTTCTTCCTTTTGGGAGCCAAATCCTGGGGACTTTGGTGAAGTTAGTAGCTCAGAGATAAGTTTCACCTCTGAGAATGAAATGTCACAGGTTGGCGGCTGGTGGTCCTGTCTTACTTGGTGACTGTGAAGAGGGGGAGCACCATGCCTGTACATGCTGAGTCTGCCAGACGGTCCTGAAGGTGCAGGAAAAGGTTAACTCTTAGCAGTGTGTGCACCTTTTATTCCCAAAGATTAAAGGCGAACACACAATAGCGAGGGTGTTTATGTTCCACTCATGGGCTATCTAGAGTTCTGGGTTAGGAAGGACTCCGAAGCTCCATCTTTGATCAAAGAGAAGAATGACCAGAGAAGGCAGACGAGAACAGATGATGACAGGTAGCAGCTCATTAGTGGCCGTCTTCCCGGACACTCCTTCCCTCCCTCCCTCCCTTTCTTTTATCTTCTCCCTCCCCACTTCTGTCCGTCCTTCCTCCCTTTCCTTGAAGTTAGGTAGATCAAAAGATTCTTTGGTTCATTTATCACATTATTCTCAACTTTTCATTGTAGGGGAAAAAAAAAACCACTCAAGGATTACAGAAAGTTGGAGAGCAAAATAATGAAAACTGCACAGAAATCTTCCAGGATAGTAAGCAGAAAAATCTAAGCCAAAATGTCATCACCAGCTTAGACTTAATGAGCTCATTAAAATTGAGGTAAAAACATGAAGACTCAAGTAGCAGAAGGTAAAGTGTAAGGTGACACTTGTGGTCACCAGGAGCAACCTGGACCACAGCTGGGAAAGTCCAGGGAGAAGCTTGCTTCCTGCGGAGTGTTATGGCCGCTCTGGGCCTTCTCAGCAGAACGTCTCTATTAATGGCAACCCCTGAGAAGCAACGGGGTCTAGGAGAATACTAAACTAAAAGCTTGCGTAAATTCTAGTTACATGTTAATTTTGGATAATGTGACAAAGATTGCCAATGGGTCACATGTATCTGTGAATGGACATGGGACGTATTAATTGTATGGCGTAGCATTTGTGGAGATTCAACACGCTGTGGGCGTGACCCTGATGGTGTTGGCTGCTACAAGCACAGTGCAGGAAAAAATGTGACTTATCATGAATCCATCTAACTTTACGGATTCTCTCTGAGTCTAAACTCCATCTCCGTCTTCCTCTCATACTGCAGATACACCAATGGATGCATTACCTTTATGGTTCTCATCCAAGTTTTCAAACCCTTATTGGCTTGGGAAGAATAATAGCACTGCATTCTTTTCCTTGCATAGTCTAATATAAGCATCTGCGTCGATCCACATGCCATGCAATGTCCCTCCGGGGAGAGGGAACAAGGGAAACAAATGCCAAGCTGCATAATGCAGGAACTAGGACTTGTTCTCACGTGTGCATGGCTACTGGCTTTTCCTGATCCCATCTTGCTGGAAACGCATTTCCAAATGAATTCACACTGTGGTCTAGTGTTCTCCATACATAGCAAACCACTATTTCCCAGGTAATCCACAAGCTCTCCTAACTCGGTTGTGTTCACACTGCTTCTTCTATTTGAAAAGACTCCTGTGCTTGCTTTGAGAAGAATTAGCTTAGCTTTAGCCTCCATCACGAACTCTTGTTACGACCTTCCTGCAAGAAAGCTTCTACATAGATACAGAAAGCGTCTTCTTGATAAATAATAGAGGTACGATTAAGAAAGTTTTTATCTTACTGTAGACATGGGACCTGGTTAGAAGCATGGATTGTGGGGCTAGAAAGATGGTTTGGTGTTTGAGAGTACATACTGTGATTGCAGAGGACCAAAGTTCAGCTCCCAGCACCCACACTAGGAAGGTCACAACGAGCTGTAGCTCATCAGCCCCAAGAGAAGTCTTCTGACTTCTGTAGGTACCTAGACACACATGTACACAGACATGTAAATAATTAAGTTTAAAAAAAGGTATGGCTTAAATTGTTGAGTGAGTCTGCAGAGCAGAGTGGCTTACATTGCTTGATACCTACTGTATACATACATACGGTAAACCCTACTGCATACTCTAGTACTGGCTCTGGCATTGAACACCAGTTTTGCTACTCTGTTGCATGACTTCAGGCAAGTGACTCAATTTTTCAGTTGGAAATTGGAAACAGAAATAGTACCCAAACCATAGGGTCCTGAGTGTTAAGTGAAGAACTAGGCAGGAAGATCTGGACAAGCATGGGTTATGTGGAAGGAAACCATCAAACGTGACCTCTTAACTGAGTACGTTCTGAGCCCTGGGTTCCTCATATGCACGAGACCCAGTGCTAGTTTTACCCTAGTTCTTTGGTTCACTCTTGGCTGCTAAACACTGCGATTTTATACAATGTAAACTGGGAGGCCGTTTGGAGTATCAGGAAGTGTGGGTGTGGAAACAGTATTAGCTGGTTTAGATTAATGAGGGATCTGGTTTAGATTAACGAGTTACCTGTGTATGTGGCCACTCTGGAGTCCCTACACTGCTCTTACCCAGGTTCACAGTTTTTTCACCCTTGATGGTCATCTCCTCTTATTTCCTGGCAATAGTTGAAACCAATTAAAATGCAGTTAATAAGTGATATCTCGAGTAGAGGGACGCCGGCTCGGGGAAGAGGCATTTGGAGACAGGCTCAGCGGTCCTGTCATGTTGTCAGTGTGTGCTGGAGGCTGACTTAAATGTCTTTGAAGACAGCTGAGATGCTTGTCTCCGAGTGTCACCAATAGAGCACAGACGCATCGCTGAATAGCATATTGATGTGATGATGTTTGCAGCAAATTTCCCTGTCTGGGGACACAGCCGTGTGTGTGTGTGTGTGTGTGTGTGTGTGTGTGTGTCTAATAACCTGTCACCCACGGCAGTGGCAAACCTGGATTTTGTATGCTGGAGAAAAAAGTAAGGGGAGACTAGCCCATGCTTTTCCTCGTGAAGCTCTACAGAGAGGGTGAAGCACACTGAGAATAATCAAGGATGCTGTGAGACCATTTTACACTAGGTCCCCAAGCTAAGTCTCCTGTGGGCTTTCGGTTTCCAAGAGAGTCAGAAGAATCCCTTACAAAGCAGAATGGAAACATGTACAAACTGGGGATGCCTCATGGGGTGAAGGGAGGTCAGAAGAACAGGACCCAGAGGAAGAAATGGCATCTGATTTAGCCAGAGCTCTTCTATCTTCTTGCTTTCTTGGGAGAATTTATGCCTGGATTCGGGGCTCTCGTGCACTCGGTTTTCTCCCTGCTCTCAGCGGTGCCCTGGTGGAGGAAGTGAACCGAGTGGACGCTAGAGTTGAGCTGGAAATGCTCTGCTCTGCTTTCCCATGACAGTCAACAGCAGCGTGGGCCCAAACTCTGGGTACCTGATAGCAGTTTAGAAGGAAAGGGGGACTGCACCCTGAGTGCTCAGGTCCCTTCATGTCCATCCATCTGGGGACCCAGACAATAAAGACAGCACATTGGGATACTTGAAAGATAACCCAGGATTTGTGACTTTTACCAGTGCTCTTCTTGCAGTGTAAATGTTAGTCCCTCTTTGAAAGAGAAGTCACAAGATAAACCTTGTCATTACCTTTAAGACAGATTCTGTATAAGATAGGTCATACTATTAGGACATGGCTAGAGTTCAAGGGCTGGAATCTGTTTCCTTGGCAACAGTCTCAAGCCTTTCCTATACAATCATTTCCTCAGAGTCTTAAACATCAGCCTAGGAGCAGCAAATGTGTTTAGGAAAGAAACTAGAGCGCTGTCTTTCCCGGGCAGCATACACGCAACTGAAAAACAGGGCAGCTTCGGGAACAGCAGCCATGCTGACTGTATAGAATGACGTCAGCAGTCCTGCTTCTCAGACTCAGTGATGCTGCTCCTTCTTCATCTCATGTAGCCTAGGCTGGCCTAAAGTTTACAATCCTTAGTGCTGGGATTGAAGATAAGTACGTCAGCATTGAACTTACCATTGTTTTGTTCAACATGGTGCTTGAAGACTCTAGACATTGGTATAATAAGTAAGGAAAATTGTTTTCCAGGAATGAAAATAAGAGGGTTTTCAGAGACGACATTAAACTCATGGAAAGAAGCCCTAATATTTTAGGCATATCTCTCTCTCTCTCTCTCTCTCTCTCTCTCTCTCTCTCTCTCTCTCTCTCTCTCT
>NC_022022.1:46755567-46759793 GCF_000317375.1 Microtus ochrogaster | reverse complement strand
TTTGGTGCCTGTCCTGGAACTAGCTCTTGTAGACCAGGCTGGCCTCGAACTCCCAGAGATCCGCCCGCCTCTGCCTCCCGAGTGCTGGGATTAAAGGCATGCACCACCACCACCTGGCCATATGGTTAATTTTCTAAAAGTCAGTCTCATAGCCATACAATGATTACAGGTAGATACCAAGTGTCAATTTTAAGTAGTTACATTCTCATAGGGAACCCAAGTAAACAGAGACATGATGTGCTTTCTTGGATGTGGTCATCAGGTCTCCTGTTATTGAGGCACTATGGAGGTGTTGTGGATTTTTATGTACGGTATCCCAATGTATAGAGAGGAGGAAAGGACAGGCAGCAGCTCAGATCATCCTGCATAACGGGGTGGAAGAGCCCGCTGTTTCTCCTGTTGAGGCTATGACATAGACAGCTCCATTAGCCTGAGGTGTAGGAGATGACATTACCAAACAGGAGATCAGAAACAGACCCAGGCATGAAAATGGCAACCACATACAGATCTTGCATCGTACACCAAGGTGGGAAACAGACACGGTCAATGGTTGGATCTCCTGACTTATTTCTGTCTGTGTTTTGGTGCCCGTTATCACCTCTCTATCTGCCTTCCCTCAAGATCTAATCATCGTGACTCAGATGGCATTACCCTAGTAGATGTTGTGGTCCCTTGGTTCTTGTCTTCAAAAGAATGAATTCAGACAAGAGAATTAAGCAAAAGTTATTCAGGAAAGCAGTGGTTATGTTAGCAGCGCCATATGGGTTCTCTGCTGCAGGCTGAAATGGCTGTCCCAAGCCTGAGAGCAGCCCAGTGGGTCTGCTTCTGGGTTTTAAAGAAGGTTCATGAATATTTATGACTGGATGTTAGAGTACCCTCTAGGCCTTCAGTGTAGAATGTTTCAGATAAACCCTGTTCCCATCCTTGTCATTGCCAGCAGGAGCAGGGCAGGAAAATAAGCCCTACCGCCCTGTTACCGGAAGAACAGCCGCACGTTAATCCGCCTTATCTTCCCTCCTGTCTGGTCACCTTGGGGATTGTACACTCAGCTATCAGCCTGTTTAATAACCTTTCTTGGGATTCCCAGTGTCATTGTTTTAACCCTAACATCTATTTTAAATGTGAAGAAAGCACATCTTGATATCTAGGAGGTGATTTGTGGCTGTGCACGTGGAGAATACCAAACTCCGTTGGCTCCGATGTTTGCTTAAATGCCCATCGACAGGAGAGCTGATCAATACAACTGCATGCTCACAGCGGTGGAGATGACTGAACGTGGGGAGATGCTTCCATGGGGACAAGAATCGAAAATGTATCCCGGAGTGGATGAAGCTAATCGTGAAAGAATATGCTTCAATAGAATTCACACTAACGGAGTGGAGCGATGTGTGTTTGAAGGTGGCATACAGACAGAGCAGAACTATTTATAAGAGCATCATTGTGGAGAGAGGGAAGCAAGCATGGCCAGGAAGGTATATATCAGACGTATTGCAGAATTTGTAGCTTCCTTTAAGAAAAAAGCTTATTGTGGGCCCGTGAGTGTTCATGGCAATATCCTTTTGGGCTGTATTCACTAGGCAGGCCTTTCCAAATGTATGAAATATTCCACATACACAAAGATAAAATGTTTAGAGGTTTCCAGTTGGCTGCAGACTGCCGTGAACTGATCTGGGCAGTCCAATTATTTCCTGATTTACAGCGGGATTTATACTTTTAACTTTGGCTCATCCCTGATCAAATTTACCAAACGCAGTCTAGTGATCAGCTTAGTAACTCCATGTGCTCCCAGCCAATCCCAACCCCAGCATATGCATAATGCAATTTTAATGACCCAGAACAACGCATTTAGTCATCTAACATAGGCCATTCCCCCATTAGCGCTCTCACTGGAGAGACCCCAGTATGTAATTTCTATTAGTGGTTCTTTAGTACGGATTCCAGCACAGCCTGCTGGGGGCTGTACCCGAAACCAGATTTGATGAGCCTAACAAATGTGACTCGGTTAGTGTGAAGGCTTTCTCACTGCTGAAGGCAGGATGTAGTAAGGCTTCCCTCTGCTCACCTCGCCAGCATTTCCTGTGTGTAGCACACACCAGAGAGCTCTGGAGTCTCCCTTTCAGGTTACTATGGGGAAGGAGATGGCTGATGGATCGAGAGCTCATGGGAACCGCTCACGAACATCATATCATCTCTTGTGTGTGTTCAAAGTGTCCTTGGTTTTGTTCATCCTCTTGTGCGTCTGAGTGTGTGGCACGTAACAGTTAATGACCTGTGCCATGGTTTCCCTTCTGTGTTTGTAAACTAGAGGAGGATGGGAAGCCTATTTCATGTACACATGTATACATGTATGTATCATTGGTGTATAATAATGTCCCTACTATGTATTAGACACACGGTACATCTTTGGGTTTCGCTGTAGTTGTTTGTTTGAGACAGGTTTTCACTGTATAACTCTGAGTCTGGAACTTGCTATATGGATTAGGCTGGCCTGTAACTCACAGAGATCTTCTTGCCTCTGCCTCTTGAGTTCTAAAATGAAAGCCATGTACTACCATGCCTTCCATTGATGTGGTTTTTAATTTGGTTGAAGAGAATTACAGCTTTATGTTCTTGTAAATTTTAGTTTTTTCCCATATCCATTTAATTGTTTTAGAAAACTCATTGGAGTCACTTCTGTGGCAAAGAAATGAACGTCTGGGTTATTGGTACTCATTGCCATCTTTTATTGGACGAAATTGAAGTCAAAGAGATGTCTAAAGACAAAAATGACAGTTTAGCCTAAGGATCTTAATTGGCTTGGATGGTCAGTTCTAGAACTGGGCAGCATTTGTTTGATTCCATGAGACAGAATGACTGAGAATTTTACTGAACTGAACACACAAGCTTGGCCTAATAGGAAGGGGTTGAAGAGCAGAATGGAGAGTGGGCTGGTTGTTTCCCAGTTACTTCCCATCTATGGCAGGAACAAGGAAAGACAACAACAGGAAGGTGGCTGACGGGTGAAGCTTTGGGAGGACTAATGCAGAGGGAACTCTCATTAGTAGCTTTTCTGGAAGCCGCAACAATTGTTGACAGAAACACTCTAAGGGAGAATGTGTTTGCCTCAGAGTCTCAGAGGGGCACAGTGCATGGGTTCTCAGCCCTGTGTGCTGTAATATGAGCGGCGGGGCTGCGTCCCACCACCCGGCTAGCTTTACCTGAAATAATTACATGGAAACTGTGTTCTTTTAAATACTTCTTGGCCCATTAGTTCTATCCTCTTAATGGCTAATTTTCATATCTTGATTAACCCATTTCTAATAATCTGTATAGTACCATGAGCTGGTGGCTTACCAGGGAGATTCTTAACCTGCTTCCATCTCAGAGAGGAGAGACATGGCATCTGTGTCTGGTGGGAGAATCATGGTGACTGCCTGACTCGGCTTCTTTCTCCCAGCATTCTGTTCTGTTTACTCTGCCTACCTAATTTTCTGTCCTATTAAAGGGTCAAGGCAGTTTCTTTATTAACCAATGAAATCAACACAAAACAGAAGACTCTCTCACATCATCTGTGTAAGGTATTTGGTGGAACACCACAGCAGTGAGATCATGAGGCAAACAGTAAGAGAAATAAGAAAAATCTAGCCTTGATTAGGCAGTGTGTAATTCTGGTAAAAAATTTTTTTTCCTCTTCATGGCCAACTGGCCAACTCTTCTTTCCCCAAATGTAATTAGTTTCTTGAAAAGATCTGTTTTGGAGACAAGTCAAAGAGAACTTCCATTTATTGGGTTTAATCACCCACTACAGATGTCATTATTCTCTGTACCAACTGGAGAAATGATTGCTAACATGAGGCCTGGCATGGTGCAGGGTGGAGAATCGAGAAAATCAACGTGCTGTTGACCCATCCCCCAAGGCTCTACCTTCTAATCTAGACCTGTGACTGATTCCTGGTTATGTAGTCATAGGTGAAATATGTTTACAAATGTCTCTTTTTGAGAGACAATGCACTGTGATAGGATGTGATTTAAATCAGTGTGAAAGTTTATTGGAGTTTTACTGGTTTGCCTACTTAGCAAAAAATATATATTTGATTAGAGTGTTCTTAAGGATATGATTATGTGGTTATATATTCTTGCAAGTACTTGGTGTTACATTAATAGAAATGAAATATAATAAGAATCTGGAGTCGCGGCGGCACGCAGTCGCGGCGGCACGCAGTCGCGGCGGCACGCAGTCGCGGCGG
>NC_022022.1:46739325-46749906 GCF_000317375.1 Microtus ochrogaster | reverse complement strand
AAATCCTCAATAAATAAAGAAAAAAAAAAAGAATCTGGTGTTATTTTTCTCATCACTGTGGCAAAATACCAAAATATCTCTTGCTGTGGAGGCAGGAGTGTGAGGCAGCTGGCCATATTATGTCCACAGTCAGTGGGCAAAGAGCTAGGAATTGCGGCTGCTTGTTTGGTTTTGGTCCAGAGCCCCAGGCAATGGGATGCTACCATTCACATGCAGGGTGTGTCTCTTAGGTGATGCTGAATCTAGTCAGGTTGACAACAAACGTAACCATTGGAGGTAAGTTTGCTGAAATTCATGTAGATGCTGGGCAGACATTAGAGTACTATCAAAACCGAGAGAGAGATTGTGAAATTCGTGTGGATACCAAGCAGACATTACAGTACTACTGTCAAAGTGGAGAGGGGAATTGTGAAGGTCTGTGCTTTCATACCCCAGTAAAGATCAAAGGCAAATATACAAATTGGAAACTCACTAAATGGGCTGGGATCTTAGGTAAGGATGGATCCTGAACACATCATCCATGCTGGTCTAGGTGCAGATCCTGCCTTGTCTTATGCTAATAGGATGAGCAAAAGCACATTTGAGTGAAGTACTCAAGGTAGGGAAGAGCCATTCCCAGCCGGCCCTAGGAAAGACAGGGCTGGATGGAGCTGGGGTGGTTGAGTAGAGAGATGGTGAGGTAGGTCAGTGGAAGGGGGAGGGCTTTTGTGTCAAAGGGGATTGTTCAAGTTTTCACTTTTTAAAGCCTGGGATGTAACCATTATACTTTATCAGTCACTTAGCTCACTGGCATGGCCACGACACCACTCCATATACCAAGTTGTAAAACTCTATTCTCCTTCCCTGGTCCTGCCATCATGGAAGCAGGGAGGACAGGAGTCCAAAGACAAAGTGTGTGACTGTGGAACTATCCATGTTCTCTTTAAGTCCAACATCAGCCATCCATAGGACTTAAATCTTGCATTAGTGACTTAGTAATTCTGAGACTTTTTATTCTATTTCTTCATGAAATCAATGGAAAGAGCCCCTTTCTGGTGTTTTGTGATAATTATTGACTAGACAGTATGCATGCTCAGTGCCTTGTATGTTGTGGGCATTTCAGATCCTCCTCCACTACGAAATTGCTAAGTGTTGCTCAAGTCCTATGCTGGAGTCTGGAAAGTGAGGGCTAAATAATTCTGTTCTATTGGAGATTATACTATCTGATTGAAAAGTATAATAAGTGTAAAAGTTGTTTTATTAAGAGGAATCAGATCAGCTCATCAGAAACAAACATAGAAGAGGAAGGGTATAAAACGGGGACACAGGGTGTGGCTTACCTGGACATGAACAAAATGGATTATAGACATATGTGAAAATCTAATAAAGCTTGCAATTGTATAGGGTAATATGCCAATAAGGCATTCGATGCATTAATAAGCTTATTTACAGTAATAAAATAGTGAAAAGATGGGTAGAAGGTGCTAGATATGCCATCAAGTGTTCTTGTTTACTTTTTACTTATTACAGGAACCCCAGCTTTGTTGAGAACACTATCCTTTGACTCAAGTAATGTTCTGTCAAGTCCACTTTGAGGATAAATATGGCCTTGCAATTAAATTATTATGGCATATAGAAAACAAGCTCTAAGTGTAAGATTTGGGATGCTCTCTGCACACGGAGACGAGTATCTCCGACTTTCTTTGTGGTGCCAAATATGCAGATATAAAGTTACAGCAGCACAGCTGGTCACCACCACATCTAGGTCTGTAGCCTGGGAGCCTCTTAATTTTGCCTTCTTTGAATGAAAACTAAGCACTTGTGGGCTAACCTACTGTTCTTTAGAACACCGTGTAGCTTGCAGAAAAGCTTTATTGAATGAATACAGTGGGATTCAGTCAGGGTCAGCAGGTAGGGGCTGGTGGCCTTCCTCTCAAACAGAAACTTCTGGAAAGTGATGATTCAGTAAGCTGAAGCCCAGTGGAGGTCCTGCCACCTAGCGTGTTTGTGTTTGCTCATAGATGGGTCATGCCCCACGTCGGCTCTTTTAAAGGAAGGTTTGGGGGCTCTTGTACAAGTTGATCTGTCATTTTACAGGTAAGAGAGGACGGGAGATGCACATTGAGTTCTGGAAATAGCTGGTTTTGTGTGTGCCTGAATGTGTACATGTCTGTAACTTTGTGATATTTTCCAAACACTGATAAACATTTTCTCTTCCTATTCTCTTCATTTTAATGCTTGACCCCTTTTCTTACATTTGACTGGCTATAGTCAGAAGAAAAGAGTGCCATATACAAGAGAAAAGGGAGCTGCTTTCCTGCCTTTGGGGTTTTGAAAGCACAGACTTGGAGAAGACTCGAGGCTACCATGGTGAGGAGTAAGAAGCATTCTCTCTGAGAGCAGGGTATGCAGAGATACCAGGATGTGCCCCTAAGGGAGGAGCATTGTGCCTGCTCTCTGAGCTTGGCTCTTGCTGGAAAGTCTGGACCCAAGGAATCTCTGAGATGTCCCTGGGGAAGAGACAAGTTCCAGAAGGGAAGGACAGTTGCAGAATCTAAACTGACAGGGCCTCAGATACACAGGATCTCCCAGGAAATCTCAGTGCACTTCGGAGTCCAAAACGATTCTGGGTACCCAGAAATGGCCTGGAAATGGCAGAGTAGGAATTATGGGTAATGCAGAGGTCTGGTGGGGAGAAATGATTGAATAGTGGCTAGAAAGGATATTTCCATAGGTGTCAATATGGACATATAAACCATCTAGACTTATTGTCTAATGCTGTAATTCTGTGTAGGGTGCTCTTGTATGACCTCTGCCTCAGCACAAAAAGTGGGAGCCTCTTGTCATCAATCCCCAGAAAGGGGCAGAGTTCCCCACTGTGAGTCTCAGGAAAGGAGGGTGGAGTTCCATACCATGAGTCTGGCGAAGCCCAGCTTGGCCCAGGTGTGGCAGAGACAAGCAGATTGCTCTTGCACACCTGGTGTCACGCTCCTGATCGGGCTGTGTGGTTGGTTCCTCCATCCTTTGCTCATTAACAATTTATTGAGTGCCTGTGAAGTGGTTGGCACTATTCTAGAATAAACAAAGCAGACGAAATTGCTGCCATGGTGCAGCCTATTAGTGTAGTTAGGAAGATAGGAAAATGCAGAAAACATAAACATTATTATGTTATTAGTGTTTGGGCTAGGTAGGCTAATCAAGCAGGACGTGGAATAGCACACCCACACATTAACAGGGAATCTGAGCAGACACCTTTGCTTTTGTCACTAATTGTACGTATCCTGTTAGTTTTGGGTAACGGGGGTGGTGGTGGTGATATGTGTCACTGATCACATTCAAGGCACAACAGCTGGAAGAGGTGAAACAATAAGATGTGCTTCCCATCTTGCAAAGATCAAAGCCAGCGCTGGAGCCAAGTGCTAGCTATCCCCTGGGCTCGCCCCGTACTCACCTCTCTAGCGCCCTGCCCTGGTCTCCTCACAGGAGATGGGCTGTACCAGTGTGGCCATGGAGCACACTGTCATCACAGGTCGTGTGACTGGACCCATTGTAGTCCTGGAGAACTCTAATCCCTTGCGAGGCTAACTGGACCAAGGGCATCCCAGGATTCAAACACAAAGTTGTGATTCCAAGATCACACTTTGCACTTGGGGCCAAGCTTCTGGCAGTATGCATGGCCTCACCCTCGGATTTTTCTCTTGCTTCGCAGACAGACTAGGGTCTCTGAGAGCAGGACAGACCTGTGCAATCTTCCTCGGCTTAGGGAACTCTCTGCTCTCTGAGTCACAGCCCCACCCTTGAGGGTGGAGGGGGGTGGAAGGAGAAAACATTATCCCAGAACCACGCTTTTCACAAATCCGCGTTCTCTGTGGCAAGCTGCTGTGGATTCTGTTGACTATAATCAGCGTAGCGCCAGAAACAGGCAGAGGTCTTCAGCTAGTAGGCTAGAGAATTAGAAGAGATCTTGATTAACTGGCCAACCACTTTCATAATCCATGAGCTCCCTCAGTCAGCTTCTGACATAGTGTCTTCCCTATTCCCCTCCATCATCCCTCGTTTTAGTAAAAAAAAAAAAATCCTAAACTGATTGAACAAGACGATATTTTTTTTCTAGAGGTGAGCAAAGGATGTCCCAGTGATTGCTGTCAACTGTCATCTTGATAGCATATAGAAGTCACCAGGGAGATGGGCTTCTGGCCGTACCTACCAGAATGCGGGGTATCTTGAGTACGGTAATTGACGTGGGAAGGCCCACGTTACCTGTGGGTGGAACCTGGGCTGTCTACCTGGAGGACATTTGCTGAGCTTGCTTGCTTGTATCCATCGCTCTCATCTTCTGATTGTGGGTGTGACATCTTATCAGGACCAGCTTCTCATTACCTACTGCCTGGACTACCCTACCATGGTGGTGAGGGATTTGAATTGGAGCTAAACTCAACCCTTCCGTAAGCGGATTCTTATTGGGTATTTTATGACAGCAATGGGAAAAGAAACCAAGGTAGGTGGTGGCCAAATCCTAGGGAAGAGAAGTCTGGCATGTCTGAAAAGGACGAGGAAGAGAACACTGAAGAGTATCTGTCTAAATTCCAATGAACCCACTGATTATGGCAGAAAAAGAAAAAGAGTTGAAGATAAACACAGTGAAAGCCACAGAGTTCAATTTTATAACCCTCCTCCGTATAGACCATAACAATTTGGCAAAGTTATTGCCCAATTTACTCAAAGAATAAGCATTAATGAAATCATTCAACCTGAACGATGTGCTGTTTTATGGCTGGTACACATGACTCACCTGTATGAATTCACTGTGCTTATTTAGTGCCCCTTTAAGATGAAATATGATGGTACCTCGACATTAATGGCATCTCTTGATGCTGAGAAAATGTCCCCGTGGATTGAATGGCACTTGTTCTTTCTGTGGATGGAGATTGAGAAGTTTATCTCGAGAGCCTGGCGATGGGGATGGTGTCCCAAAGGTGAGCACCACAGCACACATTGCTGCAGATGCCTTGACTTGACAGGCTCCCAGGCCTAGGTTGTCCAGCTTCAGAAAGCCTTTGTTGGCCACCTTGAAGCTCCCAGAAAGGAAACCACTACCCTGTCACAGTCTGTTTTCGAGTCACTTCCACAGATGCTCACCTTCTATTGGATGGCCTAGTTTGCTCTTTCATTCACTATCTTGCAACTGCACCTCTTTGTGTCTGAAAAAGCCTACTACCAGGAGAAGTGGTCGATTACAGGAGCATTCAAGGTATAAAATGATTCAGAGGTTTCTTAGAGGTCCTGAGTGTGGTGGGGAGCATGTTCTGTCAATACTTCAGGAAATACGGGGCAAATGGTACCGGTATTGATCTTTCCTGGGGCTCAGACTCTCTGTCTGTAAACACCTGCTGGCCTAATAGCTCTTAAATCCGTAATATCTGCACTGCTTTGGGAACAGATTCATAGGAACCTCTTCCCATCAGGCAGACAACATCTGCCCACCGTTTTCTGTATTAAGGGGATGTGTGCTGGCTACGGTGCTGGATTGGCCTGACCTGTCTGCAGCTTTAGTTAGTAAAATAGAGGATGTGGAAACACTGAGATCAACTTGGTTTCTCATGAGCCCTAAATGTCTCAAGAGCCATTTTGATTATATATATATATATATACAATATGTAACTGCTTCAGCCAGGTCAGTTTTTAAGAAGATTTAAGATTATGTGCCTGCGTGCATGAATGCATGCCATGTGTGTGCCATGCCTTGAGGACCAGAAGAGGGTATCAGATTTTCTGGAATTGGAGTTACAGACAATTATGATCCTCCCATATGGGTGTTGGTAACCGAAGCAAGGTCCTCTGTAAGAACAGCAAGTGCTCCTAACCACTGAGACTATCTCTTAGCCTGGCCATGGTGTGTGTTTCTATTAAAACCAGGGCTTCTACCCTGAGCAGTATCCTGGCCCTTTCTTTCTGTTTTCTTCTGAAGCAGTTTCACTAAACTGCTCAGACAGTCTGTCAGTTAGCTGGGGTTATAAGCCTGTCTCACCAAGCCTGGTCAGGAAAAGGGTTAACCTGTGGGGCTCTTATGCATATGGAACGCTGGACAAACTAATGGTTTTTTAAATGGTAACCATAGCCTCCTGAGAGGCCCTAAATGCATTCTCAGGAGGTTGCCAAGTTTGCGAGTATGAGAAACACTGGTGCACAGAAAACAAACCAAACAGCAGGAGAGAGAGCAGCCACTCCGAAGTATGCTCCTCTGGCATATTGAATTTTTGAGGTGATAGCCCTTGGAAAACAAAATGTAGGAAGACATTCCCAAAGAGTCACATCATCCCTCTGAAGGTTGGAGACCTTCATCTGGGGACATTCCCCCTTCCTCTTCCTGCTCCCTTTCCAGGCTCACTCATGGGATTTATCCAGGATAAGGAAGTCAGGCAATCCATGTAGGCATGCCAGCCTCCAGTGGGCAGAGCAAAGGATAGCAGAGCCTGAAGAAGGGTCTGAGAATGGCAGGAGGAAGGCATCCTGTAAGAAGGTTAGATTTTTAAAAATTAGAAATTTTAAAAACTTACTTCTGCATTGAAAATTCTGTGTACTCATGCAATGTGCTTTGATCATATTTCATCCATCCTTGCTATGCTCCAACTCTCCCTTGTGCCCCATCATATTTCCTCCCAACTTCATGCCGTCCATCTCTATCTCGTTACTGTAATCTCCTGAGTCTACTCAGTGCTGCCCATATATATGTGCATGGGGATGGGACCATTCTTCAAAGCACGGGTAACCTGGTAGCTGTGGCCCCAAAGGAGAGTGTCTCTGTCCCTCGGTAACCATCCACCATCTCCAGTTCCTCCCCAAAGAGTGGTCCCACCTTGTGGTCAGAATTTTGACTGGCCAGATTTTGTGCAGGTCTCTCCAGATGCTCTGACGGAGGTGTGCAGCAGGCAGACAGCCACGCCACACCCAGAATTCAGCATTTTGCTGTACCCCCCTCCTCCCATTCATCAGCTCTTCCATTCTTTCCGCACACTGTTTGTGGTGTTCTTGGTGACCTGGTGGGGCGAGGTTAGTACAGACACTGAAGCCACAGCTGAGTTATCATGGTTACTTACACTTGGCACCTGGGCCACTTGTGAGTCTCAGCATAACTATTCCCCACTGAGAACAGAGGCTTCTCCGACCAAAGATAAGAGCAACATAAGTCTATGAATATGGACGTGAACATTTAGAAGGCAATGTGGTAGCATGAGTTTTGACAGTAACAGCAGTGGGTTCCCTAGGGCCTAAGGTCTCCATAAAGTCTTGAGAAATGAAGTCTGTCTAAGAGCGTGACTCACATCGTTAGAACTAGCAGTACCGAAGGCAGGATTTGCTTCATCGATTCTCTCATGATGCGGCTCTGCAGTCCCTATCTTCTTATCGCTCCTGAGGGAACATACT
Source organism: Microtus ochrogaster (assembly GCF_000317375.1). Lineage (NCBI taxonomy): Eukaryota > Metazoa > Chordata > Mammalia > Rodentia > Cricetidae > Microtus > Microtus ochrogaster. The sequence continues at coordinate 46,742,502 of NC_022022.1, read as the reverse complement.
GTACCTGTGAGATACTAACACACAAAGATGTGTCTATCCGATTAGCTAGGTGCTTATCAACGCTTTAAATGTGAAACTAGAATGCAGGGGAATAGAGTAATTTCTCAAAATTTATATTACACCCTAGAAATTGATAGAAGGAGAAGGTATAAAAGTATTCTTAGATTTGAGGGCAAGCAGGAAATAAAATAAAAATCAAAAGTGGATGCCAAGATTTTATTTTCCTCTCTGAAGTTATTCAGGGCATGATTTCAAGACTGTTAAGTTAATTTTCAAGGTGGTCCTTTGAAGTTTGGGGACACCGTTGTTTACCTGTTTTTTCTTTTGCCTCTACTTTTCAGGGGAAGAAAATAAGGCCCAAGTGAATTAAACAGTCTGCCTTGGGGTCACCCTGTGACTGTACAGTGCTGACCCCAGTGTTGGCCCTACAATGTCACGTTTCTTCATACGGACTTTAATGTCAGATCCCAGAGGGGGAGCCAGACTACTAATGTCTACATCTTCCACCTTGTCCTTTGTGAATGGAAACAATGACCATTTAATCTGCAACCAAATGGTCCGTTTTCTTCCTTTGAGAATTGAATTTAAATAATATCATCAATCACCTAGCCAGATAACGCACAGCTTTGGGAAACAAAATTAAAATAGTCAAAGCAGTTAAGCATGTATTTTATTTTTCTTTCAATTTTTTTTTTTAATAGAGCCAGCCTAGAGAGTATTCGCGCACACCTGTTTGTTGTTTGTGAGACGCAGTGTTTAACTTGGTCTTTCATGAAGTAAGCGTTCCTGTCACATTCAGGCTCGGCAGATGGATTGTGCAGAAATGAAATGTCAGGTTTCTTATTCACACACCTCATTTCTTTTTGACCTCAGAGAATTCCCCAAATCTGATGGAATGCCTAGGTGGGGAGATGAGAAGTGTCAGCTGCCGTCAGGCAGTTTTCTTCTTCTTTATGTGTTTTCTTATGGTGTCTCTTTGGCAATTACTAAATGGTAGTCTCAGGGACACCCGCCTGTCATGCTTAATTAGAGACTATAAATGGGTCTTCAGCAAATATTTCATTAAAACTAGATTTCAAGTAATAGAAAAAAAGTATTAGTCTAAGCTCTAATGGCAAGTGCTTTACAAAAATGTTACAGAGAAATATGGGGAAGTGGATAATATGCTATATTATTCCGATTTTAATTAGACTCATAGAATGTTAGAATGGGAAGAGCGTTCAGAAAGAAAGCAGCTGGGTGGTAGAGAACTGAATATCCATTTAAATAAATATGCTTCATTTAATACCCACAATATCAGTAGAAAGTTGGAATAATTGCTCTTTTACATATAAGAAAGTTGGGGTACGGGGAGACTATATTTTGCCCAGCATCACCAATAGGTAATACAAGAGCAGAATTCCAACCTGGTCTCCTCTGGTTTGTCCAAACTCATACCCGTGGCTCAGTTACCTTAATAAATAACAGCAGGCATGTAGCTGCTCTTACCAAAAAGCCTTGACTCTTCACCCGGTACCACCGGGCAATGGAGAGCCAGGGTGACCCTGCTCTCCTTTGTCATCATTGTGGCTCCGTTTACTTTGCGAATCCTCCACTTGGGCCCAGACTCCTCCTTGGCTCAGCACTGGCCCCTGACTCACTCATGGTACATCTGTCTACCTAAACTATCTCATCCTGCTTCGAGGTTGAAGGTGCAGAGATGGACGGGTCATTGCCCTATGCTTGTATTCACCTTGAATTGAGAAGATCGGAACCTGGAGGACTTACCACCCAATATGAAGGCACAGGAGTGGGGTGGTTTTCCTCCTGTGGGGACTAGATTGGTCCTCTCATCTGATGATAGCTTATTGGAACATGTTAAAAGATCATCAATGAATCAATGCTGTTTGGGATCATACTTGAGCCAAGACTTAGCAACTATGGAAATTTCTTGCCCTCTGCCCCAATTCTTCCTCTGTTTTAACCTAAACCTCAAACCAAAGATGAGGAAGAGGTCTCTAGAACCCCCCCCCACCCTTTGTTTCCCTCTCCTTTGTCTCCTGGCTACCTTTACTCATCTCTCTAATTGGAATTGAGGGTGCAACCTAGGTTGGGGTCTCAGAGCTGGGCTTCTGCCCCCACCTCTGTTCATGAGACTGGCACTGTCTGTCTCACGGATGGGCACTACTCACGCGTATGCTGGTGCCCTTGGCTGTAAGAATGAGACTTGAGATCTCAAATGCTTCTCCCCTTTTCTTCTAATAACTTCCATATTCTCTGCAGCATCCTACATGTGAACATTCACTAACTTTTAACCGGTTGAACATGTATATAGGAGGAAGCGCTCATAGGCTACCGATTTCTTTCCTCCGTTTTTGTCCTGGTGAACTTAAATGCAAAGAATCCCTAGATCCGTACAGCCAGCCCTGCCTTCTCAGCGATTTCGACCATGGCGTGCAATGAGTGTCACACGCGCCCCACATCTTGAATGGGTGTCGTTGGCTGTGAGAAGTGGAAGTTTCCTCAGAAGAATGTGTCAGCCCTCCATTCCTCTGTGAAAATTAACCATCAAAGATTTTCAAGACTTCTGCAAAGCCTTGACACTTAACAAGTCTAACTTCCAAAAGAGAATGCTACTTCCCCAGGTCAGGTTATTGTAATCCACTCCGCCCCCCAAATTAGACTAACAAATAATGCCACTTCTGGTGGAGCAGTAAACATTGAGAAAAATAGAAAGTGGCGCTTCTGGTCCCTTATAGGAAAAGAAAAAAATCAAATGATATTCAGGAAGTAAAATCCCAAATGTGCCTCAGGTTTTGGAGCCGCTGAAGCAATATTTTTAGAGGCCTGAAAAGAGAGGATGGAGAGTAACCCAAGAATTCGTATCTAGCTGGGTTATTTATGAGTAAAGACAGAAGGAAGCTATTCTCAAACAGTTGATATGTAATTGGTGAAGAAATCAAGCCAGTTATGAGAATCAAAATAATGAGCTCTGGCTGGCATATGAAGCCATGGCAAGAGAGAATCAGCAAAGTGGGAGGAGGGGATGGGGAGGGGGTAGAGCTCAGATAAAAATGTAAACGCTCCACCTGAATGTGAGAAGAAGGTGCAGGGGTGAGGAGGTGGAGCCCCGGGAGGAGTGAGGGGAGGACTCCTTCAGGCACCATCAATCCAAGGTGCAGGGGTGAGGAGGTGGAG
>NC_022022.1:46717683-46738875 GCF_000317375.1 Microtus ochrogaster | reverse complement strand
GGCACCATCAATCCAAGGTGCAGGGGTGAGGAGGTGGAGCCCCGGGAGGAGGGAGGGGAGGACTCCTTCAGGCACCATCAATCCAAGGTGCAGGTGCATTTGCATTTTGTACAGCTATAAAAATATCAGGGTAACTGAACAGAATGGGTTTGATTAGGGGACTAGAAAGGAAAACCTGTAAAAAACACAGCACACCAAAGTGCGCCCATCTAGAAAGAGAGGGGGAAGTGTGGAAACTGGATGCCCTTCCGCTCCCGTCTGTGTAAAGATTGATGCATATCAATGTGTGTACGCTTTCCCAGCGTTGCCTGCTGCTGATGCCATGCGGAGGATGGGAGGTGAAGGGGAGAACCAGGGATTCTTACTCCTGGCATTGTTACACTGGAGAAATCACTTTTATAGCCAATAAAGATAACCCTATAGTTCAACATTAAACAAATACCAAGTGGATCAAAAATAGAGACTGCATGAAACTTTAGTAAAATTCTGTTTAGGAAATATTATTGGGACATATGATTTATGAGGAGGCTGTCAGCTATTGTGATGCTGTGCTTCTAAGGCCACAGACTACAGTCCCATGTTAAGTCACCAAGGCAAGGTACAGCATCTGCCGCTGGACACTGAAGGGCATCATCAGTCGTCACAGTTCTATGAATCCCAAGAGGACCCGGACCTGGTGACTTTGGCTCATCTGGGAAGGGAATCCTTGGTGACAGCTGGACCTCGTGTTATCCCCCCCAGGTGTCAGCAGGATCTCCAGCTCTCCCCTGGTTGGGCAGGGTAGGAAGAGAGCTGTGTAGGAAGGACGACCTTGCACAGAGCCTCTGACCTCTTACCAAGGACATCATGCAGGCTGCCTGCCTTTGCTTCGTTTCGTTTGTAGCTAACACTGAATATATTTTAATAAAATTTATTCTTCTGTTATCTTAAATGTTTGAAAAAAAGGTTTTTATAATAGGTAAGACATTTTCGACTGTCCTGAAGCATTGCATGTGAGCATTTGTGAAAGAATTCTAGTCCAGCAACACTCTGACTGAAAAGCAATACTCATTTTTAAAAGAAAATCACTCTATTTTAATTAACTCACAAATGAAAATATCACACAGTTAATTTAAGTAAGCCATTCCTATGCTTGCCCAATCTCAAGCTCCATACAACCCTGTGGACATCTGGATATCTGAATAGCCATCTGAAGCCAGGGAACTTTGCTTACACAGTAGAATTACTTTCCACAAAAGTTTACTTGTTTTATACCAATTTTCTTTTAGATGGTGTGCTGAAAACAGTTCAATAGCAATTCTTCAATTTTATTGTTAGGATAGTGATTAAATTACAGATTATTAGTAAGAAGTGTATTTGTCCAAACTCCAGGCATCTGTGTGTTTGGCAGGCCTGCTGAAGTGTGTGTGTGTGTGTGTAGTTGTGACAAAAGGTAGCATAAACAATCCTCTTTATTCTCTGTCCTCCTCAGGCTCCTGAGCCTGTAGAGTAGCCAAGAAGGCAAGACTTGAAACTAGCGTACAGAGCTCAGAAATCATTCATTGAGCATGCTGTCCAAACCCTTGCTCGGTGCCCAGCCATTGCCCCTCAGGTATCATAGAAACCCTCTTCTGCATTAGTATACGGCAGCACCAGCGCTGGGAGGATGCAGTCCAGCATAGAGGGGTGACTTCAGTGCTTCGGGTATTTCTGTGGGTGACCTGCGCATTTTCTGGGCTGTTTTCTTGGATCCAACATGTAGGGATGAACCGGACAGGAGGGCAGACCGTGTGTGGGAAAGCAAGAGGCAGTACAATCCAGGTGCATGATCTTCAGCGGGCCTCAGCCTCCAAACCCTCCTCTTCAGAGATTCTGCCTCCTCATGTCCGCCTTTCTCTCCTCAGCTAAGCCTAAGCCACGTGCCCCTGTCTAGCCTTCGCTTCTGTTCTCACCTGGAGAACATAAATTGGATGCACCAGTAATCTGCTGAGTAAGGGACAGACGTGCAATGTCTCCCACAGGCTCATGCGTTTGAAGATTTGGTCCCCAGCTGGTGATGCTATTTGGGGAAATTGCAGAAGCTTTGGGAGGCGAAGTCTAGGGCTTAGAAGTGGGTGCTTATAGAGTGCCTCATCACCACTCCCCTGCAGGTGAGCATCATAGAGCATCTGGGGTGTATCATCTCCTGGGGGCAGGCCTTCAGGTTCATACTGGACCGCTTCCTGTCTCATCTGTGTTTCCTGATCTCCCAGGATGTGAGCAGTTGGCATCATGCACCTACCGCTGTAACCAAGAGTCACTCCTACCACTTTCCCTTCTTGTTACCCTCTATCAGTGAGCATCGCCGCACCTTCTTTTCTTAAGTTGTCTCTTGTCAAGTGATTGGTCACAGCAAAGAGAAAACTCACTGTGACATCATCGAAAGCTTTGCTTAGAGAGAGGAATGCTACCCGCCACTGTTTATCTGGGTGTTCTCCAAGGGATGCTGCAGGCCACCCTTGCTGTTAGCCTTCACTCGTGCTCCACGCTGACCTATCTGTGAACCAGACCTCTGGGTCTATCCCACATCACAAGTGGCCCATGGGCCAAAGCTGCTGCCGAGAGGCTGGCAAAGGTCATATGCAGGTACAAAAGAGGAGGTAGGAAGCCACAGACCTTTCGGCTTCTTGAACCACTTCTAAGTTAAGGTAGATTGCTGAGCCCATTCAGTTTTCTGAGCTGGTGAGTCTGGGAGCACCCGGGTCATGATGAGCCCAATCTGACCACGTGGTCACTTGTTGCTATCTCCTCCATAGAGCCCGAGCAAGACTGCAAATACACGTCTGTTCAGGTTAGTGCAGCTATTTCTGATCCTCTTTTCTGATAGGGACGGGAAAGAATTCGTTTGCCGGATCAATAGCGGCACAGCCTGTATCTGAGCCTGTGCTAATCTGTGCTACCACAGATAATGTATCTAGCGCAGCAGCTGCAATGGAGCCTCCCGCTTTGCAGCTTTTCACCAGGATGCGTTCACCCTCCGGGATCCATCTGCTTCATCATAGAGGCCAGACTTCGGAACTACGTGGGGCGATGATGGGGTGACGAACACCACATCCTTCAGGTCTGGAAGTGCCACCCATTCCTGCCATTCTGCCTGAGGTGTGATAGTTTTAATTCCTTATCTTATGTGTAAAGAGTGGGACAATTTCAGAGGCTTCTGTCAGCTTTTCCCCATATGCTGACTCTTGACAATATTGATTATACCAACTACTGGAGATGGTCTTACCTATCATTTGTGTGTGTTGGGGGGGGGTATTGCATTACGTGTGCTTCTCATTGCTGTAATGAAATTGATGACAAAGACATATTTAGGGTTGATCATTCTTTTTCAGTTAGCCCAATTTGTAGACCCTTCACAGGTATACCCACCCGAAGGCTTGTTTCCACAGGATTCTAATTCCATCAAGTTGACAATTAAGATTAACTGTCATGGGGACTAAAGAAGGAATGTTGAGTAGGTCAGAGACTTAATGGACCCTGGACTGGGGCTCTTGTTACTGCCTGGTGGCTCTTTGTCTTCATGCCACCAGAGTTCCATGGTGCCACACTATGTCCCCCAACAACAATGTCAACAAAACCCCATGTCTAAGAGCTCTCCAAATGTTTGGGTAATATTTCTTCTTTACAGCTTAAGTAAATGGCTGTCACTTTGGGAATGATATATTATGATAAAATGTCATATGTGTTTTTATATGTATATCACACACATTTTTCATGCCTAATTCCTGGCCTAGAGATATTCAAATGCCCCATTTCCTAAGTGAAAGAATAATCTCTGTTATTAATAATGGTCTCCAGCCATGCCTGGGGTTGTTAATGAGGTGACTCTTGGGTGCTCCTGCATAGTTTCTGGCCAGTCTAAGTTGTCAGAGACCCCAATCATGTGATCAGAGGTTTGGAACTTTCCTCTTAACTCCAGGGAGTGGAGAGGGGTCAGAGTTTGAGTTTGGTCATCGATGGTGAATGATTATTCAGCCTTGTGTGTGATAGACACCGTGGAAATGCTAAGCCAGGGAGTGCAGGGAGCCTGCATTAGCTGTTACACACCTGGGGGTCTGCGTGGATGTTCTCAACCCAGCTGGCCACACTTGTCCCATGATGCTCTTCCCGCTGCTACTTATTCCCAAGCTGCGTTCTTTATAATGAATAAGTAACGGGTGAACTGTCTTCCTGAGTTCTGTGAACTGTGACGGCTAATTGCTCACCCCAGGAAAAAGGGGTCGTGGAATCTCTCAATCTCTAGCTGGCTGGTGAGAAGGATGGGCGGCCCTGAGCTTAGCGGGTGTCGTGCACACATCTTATGGCCCTGAGACTTTAGGAACTGAGGTCTGAGAGTTGTTCCAGAATTGACTAGAATTGTGGGGCACCGCCCTGCTAGGAGAGAACTCGGGTGTGGGAGACGCCCCCCCCCCACTTGGAGTCAGAAGAGTTGTCTGTGAAGAGACAGTGGGGAGAGGGGTCATGGCTGGCACCTGAATGGCAGCGGTAGATCTGGGTCTAAAACCTGGAGCATGCCTGGACACTGGACAGAGAAGTCCACCCTTCTCCTCAGATAACGCCGCCCCTTTGATTCTCATCTCTTCAAGCTACTACTTCATCTCTCCTTGACTTCTTTTGATGATGTGTATGAAGTAGTAACATTCTTTGATTCTTCTGTTTTCCTCTCTGGAAAGAAGCACAATTGACTCCCTCCATGGCCTCTGCATTCTCATACTCTGTGAGGTTGGTATTGTAGTAGCATCTCCACTGTGCACTCCGGGATGTAGAGGACAGCCACCACCAAGCTGTGTCAAGGCACCATCTCTCTAGCACGGTTCCCCCTGCTTTGGCACCGTGGACTTGAGTCCACAAGGCTTGTTCAGCCTTCTGTAGCGTATCTGCTTTCCTTTGGCTCTCTTCCTCGAGTCTCATTCCTTTACGTTGCCATCTGCCATGGTTATTGTAGCTCCGTGTATGGATCAGCATCGTCACCATAACCTGGGTGTTATCCCAGGAAGACATTCACATCATCCTTGTTGGAGTGTTAAATCTTACATCCTGGGAAGTGAGCCTAAATCCGTAAGTTCTTGTCACATAGTTTGCTTAGCTTCTCCGAACAGATATCCTCAGCCACGGTGTCCTCCCAGCTTTGGAGTTCCATGTTGATGACATGCTGCCTGCCTGTGTCCTTCTTAGCAGATGTGATGTTGTTTGCATACAGTGGTTTACCTAGTGACCTAGAGAGATTGGGCCCTGCTGGAAAGAAACACGTTTTGTGTTGGAGAAAGGCCTTGTCTTCCCAGTTAAAGTAAGATGGATGGACCCCTTTTAAAGTGGCCTCCTTCTGAATGTTGAAAGGGTTAAGGAAACCTGGCATGCTCTGAGAAAGGGATTCTCACCTAAGCGAGGTAGTTTTATGAAGGTAGACAACAGGGCTGTGAGAGCTGACAGGTAACACTCTCCGCTGTCAGCTTGCTCCGCTGGGGACAGCACACGTTCCATCCGACGAGTTTCCTGGTGGCTCTTGAGGGTCTACCCTGGCTGCTGAAAGATGATTGGAGTTTCCTGGGGTTTGGTCTGCGCTGAGGCTATGCCGAGTATTAGTTATGTCATTTTATCTAATCTCTGGAAACCTACAGGGACAGCTACTGTGATTCCCTCAATTTTAAAAGCAGAAATCACCAGGCCTGGAGAGCTAAGCTTTTCTGGGGGTGACAGGTAGTAAACAAACACAGGAACTGGGACTGGAAGGTGTACCCTGGAGTCCGCAGGCAGCCTCCCTCAATTTCTCAGCTGAAGCCACAGGCGGCGTGGTGCCCCGCAGACTGTCTCCGGCTGCCCTGTCTAGTCTTTTCCTTGAATATTCCTACTGGCTGTTTCTGTTTGTTTCATCTTGTTGCAGTGTTGGGGATTGGATGGCAGGCCTTGCTCATGCTAGGCCAGGGCTCTATGCTTTTATTCTGGGGTGCTCTTCTCTCATGCGCGACAAGTTATATTCCTCACACTGCTCTTGGCTCAGAAGAGCTGCTCCCTTTGTCGGGGAGGCGGCAAGGACAGTTGGGTGTGATGCCTGCCCAGTAGATCACCCTTCTCATTAGGGCATCAGCCTGCTGAGATAGACAAGGCTTTCAGGGGTTTTAGTGTCTCCTCCTCTTGGAGCAGTGACTGTCAGGAGACTGGTTCCAATGCCACTGTCTAACGTGACTGGCTTTTACATCCCCATTTCCAGCCCACATCTCCCCGCTGAGTCTTGTACTTGTTTAATCTATTGGCCACTAGATATTCCCAGTTGTAATTTCTACAGACTCCTACTAAAATTGTTCCCTTCCAAAGCAATTCTCCTCCGTCTTCGCAAAGGTCTGTCACTTCCTTTGTATTTTCACCTGCGGTCGTCGGAGGCATCATCTCTTCTCTGCCCGTGGGAAAATGAGAATGCCATTACTCAGGAATTCTGGGCCCTATAGTGGTGTGTAAGGTCAGCCTCTGGATCCAGTCCCTTGTCAACCTCCCAGTCCAGTCCCTGGTGAGCCCCCAGTACTCACTGAATGTGAAGTGAGGGGCAAACAGGCAACAGCCAGCACACAAATCTGTGAATGATTCCCAGTGCAGTTTGCTAGTGTGAAAATGACAAGAACAGAGGGAAGGATTTGTTTGTTTGCATGTATTTTTATTTTTTTAAGTTTCCCTCTGAGACAGGATCTCTGTGTAGCCCAAACTAGCCTGACCCTTGGAGTCCTTTTGCCAGGGACTCCTCAGCACTGTTTCATTGGGATCTGCCATTCCTCTTAATTCATTCCTTCTTGAGGAAGGAAGGGTTTATGTTGGCCTCAGCTCCCCGAGATACAGTTGAGCATGGTAGATGGTCATGTTGAATCCAGTCAGGAAGCAGAGGGCCCTGGTTTTTTTTTTTTTTTTTTTAATAAGGTTATCATTGACTAGGTCTCTGGAAATCCTTTTTAGCTGAGCCCCAGGGAATGGAAGTGAGTGCAGCTGGTTTAAGTTCAGTGGCTCCTCTGCAATGCTTCACCCTCCCCTTGCCTCCCGAACAGCTCGGACCAGCCTCCTCCCTGCCCTTCTGCCATCCTTGATTGCTTTATGCATCCTCGCCCCTCCTGCGGCCAACTCCCTGACAGTCTCCATCCAGCCTGCACCAACACATGCGGAAGTGTCCATCTCTTCCCCTTGTTACGTTCCTCCAGGCCCTCCCGTGGTTTTTCAAGATAAGCGTGAAGCATCTTAGAGCGGTGTACTTGCTGTCCTAGGGGCGCCTGCCATCTCTACAGATTCCTCTCACCATTGCTGACCACCTGCTGCCTCTCAGCCCTGGTGACTCAGTGTCCTTGTCAGCCGTGCCCATCACACTCCTCATTCTGTGCATAACTACACGTGGCGGTGTCCTTACCCCTCCCCCGTGGGACACCAACACACATGTGCTGGGTTCACGCGACTCTTTCCCTCGAGGCTTCAGCGTTTTCTCAGGAGTTCAGCTGTTCCCCTCGGTGTGGCGCGGTGTCTCTCTTTGCCAGATTTGTTACTTCCTGTTGATCAGGGATAGCAGCTGGGATGGTTTCAGTGGCCTGATTCAGATAGTTGGTTGGTGATATTGTTCAGGTGGGTTAGGAAGTGTGGCCTTACTGAAGAAGTGTGCCACTGGGGTTTGGGCTTTGGGAGTTGGAGGACTGGAGCCCTTCTCAGTTGCATTTCTGTCTCCTGCTTGAGGCTCAGGATGTGAGCTCTGGTCTTGTGATTCCAGGCACCGTGCATGCATTCCACGCCCGTCGCTGTTCCTTGTAGACCACAGGGAGAACTTACCTCATGACTAAATGCATACATAGCTTGCTTCTTTGATGTCAGTAGGGTACAGGCTCACAAGGCTTCCCCTCATAAAACATTATTTCTTAATATTATTTTCCCCTTGCTTTAATTTCCTTAGATTTGTTGAACTTGTCAATTACCACCTTTTTACAGCTTTATGATTTATCTGGTTATAAGGGGGCAGTTATTCTCTGAAAAATATAGTAGCCTAAGGCTGGGAATAAAACACCCAACTCTCACCTTCCAGGTTATTCTTAATATTTGATTTTTATTCCTCTTTATACCTTGGGAATATTTTTTATTATTTAAGTCCTGGGTAATTTTTCTAGGAACCCACCCTTGGAGCAATATAAGAGGCACAGAAAATATCCCTAATGTCTTCTCAGCTTACTTTGCATACCTGCTGGCATGTTTTCACTGTGACATGTGACTTCCAACACCTCCATAAGAAGTGGAGTGGAATTCTTAGTGGGAAGGTGGATATTGTAATTCCCTTTAGACCTGGAAGGTCCTGGCTCTGCTTTTCTCCTGGGATCCAACTCTCTGTCTGACCACCCATTCCTCTGTCGATTCTCTATCCCTATCTATCTGCCCTATCTATCTATCTACTATTATCTATCTATCATCTATCTATCTATCTATCTATCTATCTATCTATCTATCTATCTATCTACCTACCTACTACCTACCTACCTACCTACCTACCTACCTACCTACCTACCTACCACATCTGCATTGTTGGAGTGCTGGTTTAATATAGACCACTGGTTAAAATATATTGGTGTTTTCTTGGATGTTCCTCTCAAGTCCAAAATTTGGTCTTTGGTAGCATTTTAAATGTTAGTGACAGTTTTCCTGGATTGGAGCCAGCATAACATTACCAAACTCTGTTGGTGTCAAGAGCACAACTACTCACGCTTCTTGGTCCAATGAGCAATGTGAATATGTGTATAAGGGGCACGGGTTGGAGCAGAGTAGTTTAGATAGAAGTGACAATTAGTTAAAAAGAAGATTGTAGCATATCAAATAGGGACTTGGAAACATAAACCAAAACAGTGTACCTGGTTTGTAGCAGAACTTTATGTCATTCACTAAACAACATCTTGGTTCACTCCGCGCCTGTTGTTGAAATAACTCGTGTGACAGCCCGAGCCTGGAATCTCAGCTCTTGGGAAACTCAGGGAAGGACGATCATGAGTTCAAGAGCACTTTGTTTCACAAGGAAAACTTGTTGCAAAAACCAAGAACATGTAAGTTCATCATGTTTTTCTTTGTGCATATAGTTACTAAAATGAGGAGTTCACAGTCTATGAGCATGTAGCTAAAATGAGGGGTTCATGTCAGTTTTTAAGAAAATCAGCATTATCCAATATAGAAAATGGGCCAAAGGCATATACAAGTGGAAAAAGGAGAAAGAGAGTCAGCAAATACAATATTCTGGTCAACCATCTTGAATAATAAAAATAAATTAATATAAGACTATGATTAGGGCTTTTAATTTCTGGTGTTTGGAGTGGACTCGCGCTGTTAGCAGAAGGTAGTTTTGAAGTTTGTCTTGCAAACCTTAGTCTTCAATCCTCTGAGGTACAGTATCCTCCCAAGTCTAGCCTGAGGAAATAAGGACAGACATTGGCCAAAGCAGCAGGCACACTTACCATGAAACTAGCTAATAAAATGAGGAGAACATGCCGATTAAGGTTCTGATGGTAGTCACGTAAAACAAAGGAAGTAAGTTCACCAGCTCAACACCAAACAGAGACTGTTCGATCGGGATGGATGCTGACACGCTCCGATTTTGACCTGTCTTCCTCCCTGAAACCTGGATGGGGATAGTTAGAGTAGGCTTTTTCCTATGACCACTGCCTCTGGATGTCTCAGAGAAGCTGCAGCCCTGACCTCGCCATGATCCTCTCTTCTAGGCTTCCACTCATGTGGACAGGGAGCCGGCTTCTAGCTCACTACTCTTTCTTTCTATTTTCCTTTCCCATCCCTTCTCTCCTTTGGTGTGTCACTGTGTCTTTTCCTTTGTTGTACTGATTGGTTGGTTAGTTGGTTGGTTCTTTGGTTAATTGGCCTCACTGTGTAGCCCACTTCCTGGCCTCAAACTCACTGTAATTCTGCTTCAGCCACCCAAGTGCTGGGATCACAGGAATAAGCCACTGTACTCCCCAAAAGCCCCAATTCTCAACTAACAGATCGCTAGACTCTTGTGTTCCCTCTGGCCCCTCCATAGTCATTTACTACATCTTCTACAAGTGACCCTTCAACATGAAAATGCAGCTAACGATCTTATTTGGGAGTTTTCAATGACTTGCCTTTACTGTAGAAAGAATTCCCAGTCTTCAGCCTGGGGCAGCAGCCTCTGTGCTCCTCCTCCACCTGATTCTCTGGGCCTTGTTCCCCCTCTCCAAGCTCTAAACACAACAGAGGTCTTCCTCAGTGCCTCACTTTAGCAGGCAACAACCTGGCTTTCTCCCCTCTTTCCTGAACATTCCCAGACCTAAATTTAGTCGCTTTGCCATACATGCCTACTCTGATGCCTTGATCAAAATCAGGCCTCCCATGTTTATCTCTCTTGGTATAGCTCTGTAGCATTTGTCTCAAGTTACATCACATATAAGCTTCTGTTTTCACCGTTTCCTCCTTTGACCACAGACTCTGTGAGGCTTTAACCTTCATGATGACACCTGAACCCAGCACACTGCCCTGTACAGAGGACATCTGTAATACATATTGACTTAGTGTCAAAGTAGTTCTTTAGTTTCTGTCATAACACAATATTCCAGTAACTGGATTATTCTTATTAGCATGCAAAATATTAGGTTTCAGTGTGGTGTTTTTTCAAACGTGTGTGTGTGTGTGTGTGTCAGGGCTTTGCTGTGGAAATGGAGTACAGTCATCAACAGCACCGCATAAAACCAGAGAGATAAAGAAGCCTATATCATCCATTTATCCCAAACTGTACAATGTTCTAGCATCAATTTATCACATGCCAAGTGATATGTGGTCATTTGTTCATTTATTGGACATTTGTTATTCTCCTGGCAGGCATGTAGCTTGAAGGGAGCCTTTAGAAACACCCTGTTCTTGAAGGGCACATGCACAGAAATTTGTGGAAACTCTGTTCAGATGGAGCAGGGTGTGGTGATGCTTGCCTATAATTCCAGCACTTGGCAGGCTGAGACATGAAGATTATGAGTTTGAGTTTGGTGTTTTAACTACTTTTCTGTTGCTGTGAAGAGACACCATGATGAAGGTGACTTATAGAAGAACTTCACTGGGACTTACCACTTCTGAGGGTGAGTCTAAGACCATCATGGCAGGGAGCATGGCAGCAGGCAGACAGGCGTGGTGAAGGAGAGTAGCTGGGAGCTTATATCTAATACAGAAGCAGGACGTAGAGAGATTAGCAACCGGGATGATATGGGACTTTGAAACCTCAAAGCCTGCCCCAGGGGGCACACCTCCTCCAACAAGGCCATACTTTCTACTCCTTCCCAAACAATTCCACCAATTGGGGATCAAATATTCACACATAATGAGCCTGTGGAAGCTATTTTTATTCAAACCATCACACTTGGATTACAGTGTGAGAGCCTGTCTCAAAACAAAATTGAAGTATCTACTACCCAAGTCAACCAACCAATAGCAATGGAACAGCGCTTCTGTACAGGCCAGTCAACCAATAGCAATGGAACAATGCTTCTGTACCAGCCAGTCAACCAATAGCAATGGAACAGCGCTTCTATAGAAGGAGTTGCAATATTCTCTGGGTCCACAAACCTGGAAACTTAGGTCAGAAGCGTAGGGGTAGAGAAAGCTTCAAAGAACATCTGGAGTGTGGTGACAGGATACACAGGCTGATGTGGGAAGGAGTTGGATTTAGTCAGAATAGCACATACAAACTTTTTTTTTTCCATCAATTTGACACAGATGAGATCAGCTGAGAAAAATGAACTTCAACTGAGGAAATACTCCCATCACATGGCCTTTGTAGGAAGCCAGTGGGATATTTTCTTGATTGATAATTTATGTGGAAATACTCCATCCTTGGGAAGGTGGCCCTGGTCGTATAAGAAAGCAAAACAAATAAGTCAAGAGGATTAAGACAGTAAGAACATTCCTCTGTACCCTCCATTTCAGTTCCCGCCTCCAACTCCCTTCCTTGGGCTCCTTCCCTGACTTCCCTCGGCGATGGACTACAGCTGCGGGCTGAAATAAACCCTTTCCTCTCCAAGTTGCTTTCGGTCAGTGTGTTATCATAGCAGCGGAAATCAAAGTAGGACACGAAGACATAGCCATGTAAAAGAGAAAGTCTAAGGCAGGTGCAACATTGGTGAGAGATAGGGCCAGCCCTGACATACTCCTGCTACCCAGATCCAGTGTCACCATGACGGGGACTCTGTAGACCTCGTTTCCTAGCTCTCCTGGGAATCATGACAGTTGGAGCTCTGTCCTCTTAAAAGGCATGGCACACTACTTCATGGATGCACGTTTACACCTCTCTCTCTCTCTCTCTCTCTCTCTCTCTCTCTCTCTCTCTCTCTCTCTCTCTTCTGGACGTAGAAGATGCAGCAATTCCATGCTAAGGGGTTGTTAGAAGCCTAGCAGGGTCCAGATTCAGCACATAAAGCTTAAACACCTGAGTAAATCTGGTCAGATCTTTATTTTTGAGAGACGACCCCCCCCCACAGTCTTGGGAACTGAGGAGAGGGCTGACTTAAGGGGCAGGGAGAGCAATAGACAGTATTAAAATAAAAAGAAAATATTTTGAAAACCTACTTCACACTTTTAAAAGCCTTTTTAAATATGCATCTTAAAAACAGTGATCACCAGAGAAAAACCTTGAAGAAGGTAAATATGACCCATTTTCCCTCGTATTTCTTACATGTGGTGAAGCCCAAACCCTCATAAAGCACGTATCGAACACGGTTTTATAGGAATTTAATGACTCTCTTTAATCTCCCTCTTCTTTGGTTCTTAGCCTGCCTGGGCTCTCCTTCCCTCCCTCCCTCCCTCCTTCCCTCCCTCCCTTCCTCCCTTTTTCCCTCCATTTCCTCCCTTCCTCCCTTTTTCCCTCCATTTCCTCCCTTCCTCCATCTCTTTCTCTCTCCCTCCCTCCTCCCCCCTCTCTCTCCCCTCCTCTTAATTGGCACACCACTTGAAGAGAAGTCTCCTTTCCAATTCTCAAACAACTGCACAACCCACTCTCACTGCTTTCCTGAAAGTTCTCACATTGTCTAAACGGCTCCTTTTGTTGACAGCTCTTTGGCGTCTGAAATCATGGTGTTTCCCTGCCCCCCCCCCAAATCTAAAATCTTAATCACACTTTTTTTATCTTTTCATGCCCAGCCTCAGCCCCACTCAACAGTTGATCTACTAGAGTAGAATTGCCTTTTAAATCTGTAAACTCCCCCCTCCCTTTGCTTCCAGATCTTCTAGAACGAAGTCATTGTCAGTCGGTCCCAAGCTTCAGTGATAACCACCAATATATTGGATGTTCTAATCTGTATTCCTTGACTTTTATTTCTCTCAAAGAGTGTCTCCTACGTAATTCAAACTCAGTATAGCAAAAGGGAATCTATCACCTCCCCCCTCCATCAGATCTACATTCCTGTGCCCCTTGTGACTTTCCCCCAGGGAAGTCATTAGACATTTCATGAGCCAAACGATTCTCCAAGCAAGGGATGACTCTTCTCATTCCACTGCATCCTCATACTGACTAATGGTGGGGTCTGCTTAGTTCTATATTTATGATAACTTGTTAGTGAGTGTTAGTTCATGTTATGTGGATGAATGTTTTGGCTGCATTTTGCATGTGCACCACATGCGCTCCTGGTGCCAGAGGTCAGAAGAGGACCCCCTTCAACTGTGAGCCACCCTGTGGGTGCTGAGCCAGGCGCTCTGCAAGAACAGCAAATGCTCTTAACTGTTGACCGACCTCCCTAGACCCTCTGCAATAATGCTTGAACTCTGTTATCATGAATGAATGGTTTCTCAGTAAGTCTAGAACCCTCAACTGCTGGAATAGCGTGCTAGATGGAACCAGGGTTTTCTCTACTTCCGAAGGGAGGGGCAGTACCCAAGCTTGCTTTACACGGGTCAAAAGATTGTCTTCTTTCCAGTCAGGTCAACTGTAGCATCTGCTGTGCCAAAGTCTGCCAGGTTCTAAGAGCCAGCATTCCTGGCCACTTCCCAAACTCCCGGAGCTTCCAGCTCAGACCATCATTTTACCCAGAAATCCTGTGTATTCCTGCAATGTCATGGCTGTTGCGCTCCTCTCTCTCTCTCTCTCTCTCTCTCTCTCTCTCTCTCTCTCTCTCTCTCTCTCTCTGTGCATCTCTGTGCATGTGTATACATAGATAAGCACACTTCTATGTGAGTGTTCCTGTGTGCATATGGTTATGTGTGCCTATTTGTATGTGTGCTATGGAGACCAAGGGCCAACCTTGAGTATTGTTTCTCAGACACTGGAAACCTGCTTAATTTTGATACAAAGTCTCTCATTGGAACTGAACTCATCAAGTAGGCTTGGCTGACTGGCCAGCAAGCCCCATCCTCCTGTCTCTGCCTCCCCAGCGCTAAGCTTACAAGTGCACACCCCATCACTTGGATTCTTTACCTCGATTCTGGGAAACAAATCTTCATACTTAAAAGGCAAACCCTTTGCTGAGAGCCATCTCCCCATTGTTTTCTTAGGCTTGTCCTATAAAGAAGCCGACTCACATCTGACTGAGAGATGCTTCCACAATCACACAGAGATAAAATACACCGGCTGGATCTTAGCCTCTGGTATAAATTCTGACTTAACCTCCGCAGACCCTTGCCTTTCTTGACTTTCTAGCCTGTTTTAAGCTATCCTCTCTCACCACAAAGTGTGGTCTTTAACACCTGCCAGGCATCCCTACAAATTACATCTCAGTTCATTGGCTGTAGTGGGAGGTAGGATGCTGGGGACCAAGGAGCATGGGGGCATAATAAGACCCTCCTGTCTCAGGGTCTCTATTGCTGTGATAAAACACTACAACCAGAAACAACTTAGGGAAGAAAGGGTTTATTTCAGCATCTATGAAGGACCTGCCTGGGGTCACTGCTTACAGTGGGCTGAGTCTTCCCACATCAATGAATCAAGAAAATGCCCAACAGGCCAGTCTAGTTGGGGGGATTTTGTCAGTTGATGTTTCCTTTTTGGAAATGGCTTCAGCTTGTGTCAGGTTGACAAAGAATAACCAGAGAACTCCTTCCCTTTGAAAAGTAGCATCTTTTTCAGCAACTCGTAAACTCTTGACTGGACACCCCAGCACCACTGCCCTTATATGCTCCCTGAGGACAAACGTACCATAAAAATCAGATCACCTCCTCCCCTTGTAAGTCTCAGTAGCAACATGGGTATATAATGATCTTTTTTTAACACATAAAATTATTTTGATTATATATTATATACCAAATATGTGTATCACATATAATATATATGCTAAATGTTATGTGGATATAAAATATTTATTTAAACGCACACATATGATTAGGTATAAAAACTTTTCTTTTATTGGTGTGTGTGTGAGTCTGTCTGCGTGTGAATGTACACGGGTGTGAGTCTATGTGTGTCTGTGTGTGAGTCTACTTACGTGTGAGGTTGGAGGAGGGTAGCAGATTCCCTGGAGCTAGAGTTACAGGCAGTTGTGAGCCACCCAGGGTGGGTGCTAAAAACTAAACTCCAGCCCTTACAAGGGCAGCAAGTGATCGATACCTCTGAACTCCCAACTTTCATTTGTTATTAGATCTAAAATAAAAATCAATCCATTGTGTAGTGATGAATATTCGTTTTGAGACATGTACCATTAGGTCTTCTCGTCACTGTGTGATATCACAGAATATCGACTATGTGGGTGTAGGTGCTGTCACCTATGGGATCACTATGGTATAGAGGCCAGATCTTGGTTGAAGTGTTCTTATGTAGAACATCACTGTAAACAATCACATATAAACCAAACAAACAAACCAGTGGAGTTGTAATTAGCCAACAGTCATAGCAGAAAGATAAGCTTTGTG
Source organism: Microtus ochrogaster (assembly GCF_000317375.1). Taxonomy (NCBI): domain Eukaryota; kingdom Metazoa; phylum Chordata; class Mammalia; order Rodentia; family Cricetidae; genus Microtus; species Microtus ochrogaster. The sequence goes on along the minus strand of NC_022022.1, from coordinate 46,723,014 downwards.
TATTTCTATGTTCTCTCCTCTGTTCTTGTATCTTAAATTCAAATTAGTCAACAAAGCAATGCTGTTTCTTCAAGAATGCCATTCTTAATGGTGTCCAGTGGCATCAGATTTGTTAATTATTTAGAATATACAGATTCTTACTTATCCTGATTCTGCCTGTGGAGCAGCCATTGTCAACCAATTTTGTTGAACACCCCTTGTTCCCCAGGAGGCTTTCTTGCTGAGTTGAAGATAAGGTTATCATCATGGCATATTTAAATCTGTATTAAATGCTTACTCAATTCAATTATTCCTGGATTGGAACCGGAAAATGACATGTCAAGTTATTTTTATTTCTTCCTTTTTTTAAAATATATTCATTATCTCAGCACAGAACCAGAGGGAAGATATGAACCAAGCCTTTCCAACCATTTTGAGATGGTTTGACCATAAACCAGGTTTTCTGTTCTGGTTTCCATTATGTCTTAAAGTCTGCTTGAAGCTCAGCAAATCCTTGCTCCTGCAACAGCATTTGGCCTTTACTTGGTATAAACAAAGCACTTAATAAATTGATCTGTATTGTTTGCTATAAGCCAGAAACATTTAAAAGGGCATGTTATCTTAATTTAACAGCAGAGTCTCATTTATTATCTGCCTTAAGAAACAAAACTCACATTGTAGGGAAATGTGTTTTGTTTCAGGATTCCACAAGAAAGGATTGTTTTTGCTCTAATTGCTAAGTAATTTTATGTAGATTTTATATGAATTCATTGTGTGGCAGTTGTAATTTTGCTGTTTGGTTGTGTTGCTCTAACCCCACACTATTCAGTATTAAATATACTTACCAACCAATTAAAAGTCAGAACCTGTCAGTTTTAGATCGTTAGCAAATTGTTACTGCAGCATTTTGACTGGTCCACACAGTTACTTCTTTTGAAAACAGATTTGAATGCTCTTTAAAACAAGACACATAATTTCCAGAGTCCTGTGGATTTTACCACTCTGGACTGCTCTACAGTTAGCTGGCATGATCATTTATTTACAAACTGGAACCTACTGAATATTCAACTCCCCCACAGCATCCAAGTGGCCATAATGTAGTCATGAACAACAAGCATGGTGGTGATGGAATGATCCAGAACATATGTCTGTTCCCTTTATGGTTCTTGTCTGTTTGGTTTTGTTTGTTTTTGTTTTGGGCCACACCAAAGTGAGGGAAAGAAACTCACACTTTTTAGAAAAAGCTTCTCGGTCCCAAGAGAGTTCCCTTACTTTCTCTGTCTTGAGGGTCTATTGTCTTAGGTGATCTTCTGTTAATAGGAGAAAAAAATCCTTATACATGTGAACTTTAGGAAGGAGGAGTTCATTTTGATTTGCAAAGGCTATGTTATATTCCACAGTAGAGTCTCAATTTATTATCTATCTTAAGAAACAAAAGCCACATTGTAGGGAAGTGTGTTTTGTTTTTTAGTGTTCCACAAGGAAGGAATTTTGTTGCTCTAATTGCTAAAGCAATTTTATGTGGATTTTATATGAATTTGTTGTATGGCAGTTGTAAAAGCAGTTGGTCATGTTGCATCCGCAGTCAAGAAGCAGAGAGCCATGAGTCCTTGGACTTAGCTTACATTCTCTTTTTGATTCAGGCCTATAGATTGCCGCTGCCCTCACAAATGTGTTTGTGTCCTAGGTCAGTCTAGACCCCAGAGGTTGTCAGTATTAACCATCACATCCACAGACCTCAATTCTAGCCCTGCTTGGTTCCACACTTTAATTCCTTGAAGAGGGTTCATTGTATGGAAATGAGACTGAGTTTGCAGAGACCCACACTCACCTGCCATATAGACTCCAGTCATCCACCGTCTTCACCTGTCACGGTCTCTGTCTTCCAGCCATCGAGTGTTTCTTCTTCTTTAAAGACAACCATTATTAAGGTCTTGGCACCATTCCCAGTCTCTTTCTTCTGCCTAGGCTGACAAACTTCCACTCAAGGCTCTTTTGATGTGGATGGGAGGGTACACTAAGCGGAGGTCTGTCAAACTTCTCATAGCAGAATGAGTTTGCTTTCTGCTCTGCGCTATGCAGAGCTAAATCACAAACATCGGTAGCATCAATGCCCGAGTGTGGAGTCAGCCACTGGGTGCCCCATCTCCTTTCCTTCTCTGAAAGGTTAAGGAGTCACCTCTTCATCTTTCTTCTGAGGACCAGAGATGCCACAGACCTTTCATGGGGTGAATTCAGAAGGTTGAGTAAGATGAAGAGAGAATGAAGCTCAGGCACCAAGGATGACTGAAGGCTGATGTAAGCCTGTCACAGCACAAGGGAGACACATAGTTTGCAGCTAAAAGATGGAGGGAAGTTAAAGAGGCATGGGTAGGTTAGGGTGGTGAAAGCTGCTCTCTTGAGGTGGTTGCTTCTTGTTCCCAGAAAACATTTCAAGGAGAGATTGTGGGAAGGTTTGGGCAAGGAATCTAAATCAGACCAATAGGAGAAATGGAAAGACCCACGGGTCCCATAAAGTACCCAAGCCAGGGTCGTTTTTAGGAACTTCTAGCATTAAGTTTCTTCTACCCAGAGTGCAAAAAAGTTGTTGCTTTTCTTTCTAAGAGTTTAGTTTTCTTTTTCTTGGTCATTCATTTCTTTCTTTGTGCTAGGGAACAAACTCAGCCACCCCCCTGAACAACCACTGATACCCCTGTTACACAAACCTCTGGTTTCTGAAAAGTCAGACCTCAATGTCTTCAAATATTGATCCCACCCTAGTTTCTCTCTCTCTCCTCCATCTTGGAGTCTGATATAAATACATGCAAGGTAGCCTTATAGCATCTGCTGTGTATTTGACCTTCTCTGCACACGGTGATTTCGTTTCTTTATGTACCTTCTCTATCTTTGCTGAACTGTTTTCAACTAACTGGGTCTAGCATGTTTTAACAGCTGCTTAGTTCTTAAGTTCAGTTATTAAAGTCTCTGTTGTTCTATTGTCTCTTTCTAAATCAGCTACACAACTTTTAAGCCTGTTACATAACTTTTTCAAGTTTACTTCTGGTAGATATTTAATATTGGGCTTTTTATTTATTTAAACACAGTGTGGCCCTTTGAATGAGAATGACCCCAATCGGATCATATGTTTGAGTACTTGGTCTCTTGTTGTTATAGCTGTTGGGGAAAGATTCGGGGTGTGGCCTTGTTGGAGGTATCACCCCACCTCTGTGTTTGTGTGTTCTGACTGTAAATATGTATGTGAGCTCTTGATTGCTCCTCAGGAGCCATGCCTACCTGCTGGTATGCTCTCCGTCATGATGGTGATGGACTCCTTTTCATCTAGAACTGTAGCCTCAAATAAAACCCCCTTCTCCAAGTTGCCAACATCACTGTGTTTTGTCACAGAAGTGCAAAAGTAATTGACTCACAGGCGGTAAGCAGACAGCACTGCTTCTGATCTACCTGTCCCTGGCAGTATGAGCCCTCGGTCTGGAAGCAGGATGCTAATTTCATCTTGCCTTTCTTCCTTCAGACCGCACCATTTTGATACATGCCCATGGGCTTTCGCCCTGTCTGCAACTGCGTCATTCTGAGAGCTTTCCTGGGCGACCTTAACCCACAGACCAGAAGTGCTGGGTAGCCAGCATCCCACAGAGCAGCTCTGTCCTGGGGCTTCCCTCTCCCAGATCTCGGGGTTCCTTGGCAGATAGAGGTCCAGCCTCTCACAGCGGTAACTGGCGATAGTGCCTGCTAGCTGACTTCCTGCTCTCCCCGCAGCAGGCATCCACCCCAGTCCTCCATGCAGCAAATCCCATATGAAGATGCTGAGCCCGTTTCTATTATCCATTCCTTTTCCCTTCTGCTGGTCTTGCTCTTCGACCACGTTTTCTTCCTGCCTGCCTCGTTGTATTTCTAAACTAGATGCCTTACTTAAAATATTTATATGGGGCACTGTAGACTGAATAATATTTTAATTTAAAACTGGTTTGTTGGCCTCTGCTTGAGGCTTGGGACAACACTGAGGCCTTGTATTGCAATGCCTGCTCTATGCCTACGCACTATGGTACAATTCGCAAGTTGGGCAAGGGGCTGGAGAGGGAAACACACATACATACAGAGAGGAGGGGGGTAATGCCAAAACTGCCCCCCCATTGTGTTCCAGAGCAGCTTATATAGGGTCTCCTTGACTAAATGACCAAGTCCTAACTCTCAGCTGCAAGCCTACAAGAAACCACTCCCCTGCCATCAGGAACTCCTAAGGGTCTCTTGCTCAGAGCAGCTGCAAGCATAGGAAAACAAATTGTTTACTCCAGCAGGCAGGGGGTCACAGAAACTCAGGGGGTTTCGGGGTCCACAGTCCCCAACAATGACTAGCAACACCAGTCAGAGCCACACTGCCACATCGCACATGCTGAGCTGTGAGCACACGCACACTGGTGATCTCATGACGGCACACCCTTCCTCACTGTCTAAGACATACGGGAACACACACAGGGGCACACAGCACGTCACTACCCATGCACAAAAGGCCTATTTGAAGACTGGAGTATTTTTACAGTGATTTCTCTGACGATTAAAAAAATGTAATCTATTTTTTTGAGGAGTGGCGTGGTATGATGTATGCGTGAATACGGGAATTTGTGTCCTGTGAACACGCGTGAAGCTCGGAGGACAGCCTCTTTTGTAGGTCTTCATGAGAGCTGGCTGCAAACTTCCAGGGATCCATGCTCTAGAAACGCTGGGATTACAGATTGGGTCTGGCTTTTCATGGGTTCTAGGGATCTGAATTCGGGTCCTCACACTTTTGGGGCAAGTGTTTCACCCATTGAACCGCCGCCACAGCCCGAACTCATTCAGCTGAGGTCTTAAACTATCTGCACTCTGCAGTCCCATGATACTGTAGACACTGGTCCCTGTACTCAGCACGACCTGGACTCCCATGGAGGTGACTATGTGCTCATTTAACATGCTCACGGGCACGGGCACGGGCACTTCCTCCTGATCTGTGTCTTCTACTGTGGGTCCATTCCATTTCCTTGGACCTGAGCTTCCCCATCTGCTAGAAGGAAGCTCATCTGTGAGTTGAAAATTCAGCCCACAGAGAAGCTGGGGCTATACAAATCTGAGAGATCTGTTTTTCACCAAATTATTCATCCGCTTTATAAACTCAAAACCTGGGATCCATTTTAGGAAGAGAGGGAGGGGTGAGCAAGGGAGAGGATCAGATAGACTCCCACTCTTCCCAGTGAGGGAGAGAGGATCAGAGAGGTTCACACTCTTCCTAGTGGGGGAGAGGATCAGAGAGGCTCCCATGCTTCCTAGTGGGGGAGAGAGGGTCAGAGAGACTCCCACGCTTCCTAGTGGGGGAGAGAG
>NC_022022.1:46711848-46717583 GCF_000317375.1 Microtus ochrogaster | reverse complement strand
GCTTCCTAGTGGGGGAGAGAGGGTCAGAGAGACTCCCACGCTTCCTAGTGGGGGAGAGAGGGTCAGAGAGGTGTCCATTCTTACTAGTTTTGGGCTACTACTACTCTCTGCACAGACCCGGCCTTCAACATCTAATATTTCTACATGCCTCGAAAGGGTGTGAAGACTAGACAAATTCTTGACTTACTAGCCATGTAATAGGGAGTGTGTTTGGGGGGTGAGGGGCTCTGATGGAAAAGAGCGAGACTAAATGCACTCTGAGCAAAAATAATGCACATCCTAAGTGGACCTGGCATTTGACACTGAGCAGGATGAATTTTCTGCGTAGTATTCATATAAGAGGGAAAGGGAGAGAGGGGAATGGCGCTGTGTCAGCACAGGGGATGCAAATGGCAATAAAAATGGTACCTAAGGAGCCCAAGAAGGGGACTGAAGAGAGCTCCAGCCACTCTGCAGAGGAGACCGCAGATACAGTTGTCCAAACAGACAAAAAAATACACGTGAAAGACAAAAGGAAGCGAGGGAGGCAGGGGATGGAGGAGATAGAAAAAAAAGACAGATATGTAGGCAAATATGCACACATAGAGAAGAGAGATATATACATAGTAGATAGGTATATGATAAATAGGTCGATAGATGCATGTATTCATACATAAGGGTGTGTCTGGCATGGTCCCATTCTTCAAACACTGAAAGTCAGACTGGGAATTGACTGAGAACTGACAGTAACATGGTAGCCACTAGAATCGTCTGGTCCCTTGCCTTCCTTCATGAAAACCCATTTGCTCTAGTATTGAGCCCCTTTTAGAACCCTGAGGATTTCCATCCATAAATGACAGAGCTGAATGTGAAGTAGTCGAGCCAATGCCTGTCTCAGAGCATGGTACAGTGGCCACGAGAGAGCACGGTACAGTCACCACAGGGAGAGCACGGTACAGTCACCACAGGGAGAGCATGGTACAGTGGCCACAGGGAGAGCATGGTACAGTTGCCACAGGGAGAGCACGGTACTGCCGCCACGGGAGAGCACGGTACAGTGGCCACAGGAGAGCACGGTACAGCCACCACGGGGGAGAGCACAGTCACCAGCAGTGGGAGTGTGAGCTTCAAGCATAGGCTGTGTAGGGGAGAGCGACTTGGAACAGCCCACCGTCCTGGGAGCCTTCCAGGTCACCAACAATAAAGCCACACGCAGGCCGGTTCTGAGAATGATGAAGGTTCCAGGAGGTGGAAATACAAAAGGAGAAACTGTGGTCCGCAGCAGCCCTTCAAGGAGACAAACTCCTACAGTTGGAGCACAGCCGCTCAACCACATCAAGCGGCCTCATCAGAGCAGGCAAGCAAGGAAAGGAAGCTGGATTCCCTCTAGGTAGCAAGCGCTTTGCCCTGGATGCTTAAATGCATTACCAGAGCCACCACAGCTACTCCTACAGCCATTTTCAGGTGAAGGAACACAAGACTGAAGGTGAAATTGACATCTAAATTGGTACCAAAAGTAACACAAAGCATTGCCAGTTATTAAAAGCTCCCGAGTGCCACACCCTGGGTGAAGTACTTCACTGCTGTCATCTTATTTAATCATAATGACCTTTCAGAGCAGAATAAATTCTCCAACTACAGGAAAGAAAGGGCATCTCATCAGGAAGGAGCGAGTGCCGCCACCCTTGCCTGAACCCCTTGTCTCTGGTTCTACATTCCTTATGGCCACTGATTTCTGGACTTCCAGGTACAGGCTTTACAAAGTCATCCTGTCTCCCTCTGCATCTCTGCTTCAGGCCCCATGTTCTCACCTTGACGTTTCCTCCCCAAACCCTCAAGGACAACGATGCCTCTTGCAGTAGCCACTGTTTCGACCTCAGCGACCCTTCAGAATGACTCTGCAAAGCAGACAGCAGAGTCTCCTCCACCTTACAGACGGGAAACCGAGGCTGTGAAGGTCGGCTAACACGTTCAAGGTTACACAATGAAAAGTGATAGATTCAGAGTTGAACATAAACCCCAGCAGTACTCTGTGTCCTGTGTCCTTGCTGTTCCCCACAGGGCCCCTCAGAACGTGCTCTGGGGGCTAATCCTAGGCTCACAGTGGGGCAAGGGATTAGAATTCTGCACACAGTGCGCTCTAATCATTTTACTGTTGCAGGGCCTCCAGTCTATGTAGTACCAATCTCCAAGTTTTCCAGTGTGAAAAGGAGGCCTTTGCAAACTAGAAAGAGAACTTTCATTCCAGAGAGAGCTTGAAGAATAAAAAGAAAACCTTGCAAAGCAAAGCAGTGGGGGAGAGCGTTAATGCCATGAGTCCCCTTCTCCGAAGGGAGAGAGGGACATTTTAGGAAAGGCTCATTGTGTGAAGTTGAAAATGCGAAGCAGGGGTCAGAAGGGGCTGTGTTGCAGGCTCGGGGAGGAAGTGGCCACCCAAAGAATAGCCTTGATTGCAAGCCAGAGTTAATTAGGCGTGCGGGGCCGTAATGGCAGAAGACTGGCTCCCTCCATCGCTTCCCACGGGAAGGTATTTCATAATATGAAGAAGTTATTTAATCCTCCATTCGCAGGGTCTTTTGAATTCCCAGAGTAATCAAATTGTTTTTTCGGAAAATATCAGAAGCACCAAATATAAAATACTGGGAGAGGAAGACTGTTGTAAACGTCCCCAGGGAAGCAGGTGGAAACTGATGTGGGATTTCCAGACATACTCTACAGTTTGGTGTTTGCTATGGGCCAGGGACCTCTTTCCGCTCGGATGGTGCTGAAGATGGGCTGGGTCCTGCACACCACGAGCCCTGACTCCATGTTTGCTGTAACCAATGAGAAACGATGCCCAAACAAACAAAATGGGAGCATGAAAGCGAAGGGGTACTGGGGATGGTTGAGAAAAGAGGAACGTGGGCCGAGATGCAGGGAGCAGAGAAGGAGAGAGCGGACATCTCCCTTGGTTTATCGCCATCACCATCTGCCTATTCAGATCTGTCTCCCTGGGTAGCATGGAGCCTCCATGAGCCTGGCTCTGTGTCAGCCCTCACTCCCCGGGAAAGATGGAATTAGGAACCAGGCTCTGACTCCGAGATTTCAAATCTCAGCCTGACTGTCTTTTAACTTTGACACCTTGGGGTTGTTGAGGGACCTGCGGGCGCATAGCAAGCATGGCTGCTAGCTGACCGATGGAGGCCTCTGTCCGCTAGATGAACTTCTGCCTTGAGTCCTCTGCATAGCCGTAGCCCCCTACACAGAGCAGTGCCTGTGTGGAATACATGAAGGAAATGTTGTGTGGCTCTTTCTTTTAGACAGAAATAGTATTTTAAGTCAGAGCTTGTCAAGCTGTCTTCATGTTGTCTCAAATGTTGGAATGACATTGAGCCCAGGACAAATGCCACCTGGGGTCTTTCGTCCATGCGTCCATTCGCCCTCGGTGACTCCAGTAGCCTACAGAACTTCTTCTGTTCATGATTCTTTACCAAGGGCGGTTCCCGTCACTCCTGAGCAAATTCCAGGCCACACTGAGTTTGTTCCAGCCTCTCCTCCAGATGGAATCAAATGACGGGAGTTTTGTCTAGCCGAGCGTTCTCCTGTGTAGAGCTCCCTTTGAAGCTCACCCATTGTTCTATTGAGAATGTTAGCGTCTCCCTTCTTTCTCTTGAAGTTTCATTCTAGATTGCCCTTCCTAGAAGCTGTACCCAATGGAAGGATAGATCAGTCTTCTGATGCAGCTCGTCCCAAAGGCTGGGGTGAGGTTGTTTACTCTCAGAAGTGGTGCTATCCAATGGACTCATTGAATTCGAGGTGAACCTGACTGCTTTAGCTTCAGGGTGTCTCTTGCTCTTGTTCCAACATGTGACCCTTCTCACACATGCCGGCACCTTGGTGCTGTCTACCACATGCCTCTTACCAGGGGACAGAGCAAATGGGGCTGTCCAGATGGACTGTCAATCCCTGAAACTGAGAGAAAAGTAACGCCGTCCCTTTCTCCCTTACCCAGATTCGGGCATTTTGTTACAACATTGAAAGATGGGCTAATACACGGACAAATCTAAATGCTCTAATATGTCGCTTCCACTCTGAGGGTCTGAAGCCCTAAATGACCTTAGTTAGTGAACCTTGGTGGGTGATTTTGTATTCAATGGATGTTCTTTGAAAAAATTCACTGAGATGCTTTGAAGAAACACAGCAATGTAACTTACATGTACTGCCTGATGCCCACAGTCTCTGGATTGTAAGCCATGTAAACATTCTTGGTTACTGGTGATGTTGACACCATCTGCATTGGGTATATTCTGGGGCTCTTGTGCCTTGCTCTCTTGCAAAGATATTGTCAAATGATAATTTATAAGGGTAAGGCTTAATGACGGTGATATAAAAAAATAAAGACTAGCGTGTCAAACTGGGGTCCAGGTGCAGCCTCAAGTTCCCTGTGTGAAGGACTGGGGCTTGCTTTGATATTTCAGTTATGATAAATCTGGCATTTGACTTCCTTCAAATATGTGTGTGCATGAAGTCAAGCTCTAAAATCTCTGCTTTGTTAATAAAAAACTAAACATTTAATTTGGGTATAACTATAATCTCATGGTTGTGTAAACAATACCTACCAGACTCCAGGTGGCTGGAGGTCAGTCACTGTCCCCTATAGTTTTGAGAAAGGATCCTTTGCCTTTTATTGCCATGGAATGTGCTTGGCTTGCTGGCCAGGATGCTTGCCGAGGCTCGCCTGTCTCTGCCCCTCCCATTTCCCTGTAGGGAAGCCTAGATTGAAGGGGAGTGGCTTCTCATCCATCTTGGTGGGAGGATTCTAACTCAAGTCCTCATGCTTATAAGGCAAGCCTTTCACCCACAGAGCCCCCTCCCCAGCCCTGGTGAAGAAATTCAACTTGTATTTCTGACAAGGCTGTGGCTGAGCTCCAAAGAGGGCGGAGAGTTGAGATGCTACCTCTCCTCTCTCTTTCTTCTTTCTCACTGTGGCTCCTCTGTCTTCCGTCTGCTGATAGAATGACGTCCATTTGGAAGACTAAGCAGTCAAAGGGGACAATGAAAGCAGGAAGGTTTAGTGCCCTAAATTCCGACTTGAATTTTTGCTCAAAACCTGGCAATTCCCATACATACTAAGTAATTCAGTTCACCAGGGTAGAAAATCTGATAAGTAGCAATTGGAGGCCATCGTGTGACTAGAAGTTTGCATTTTCTGAGGTCCCTCTGGTTTCTCTTTATACATCAGAAGCTTTCTTGCAAGCTCGGACTTGGGCACTTCGATCTTGATTAGGAAAGCTCAGCAGAGACTTTACGGGCCTTTTAACTTTCTTGTTTATGGCTGGCTTTGCATTCCCTTTAGGTTTAATCCTTAGAAATAATACTGCTCAAAAAATGTTTTGCAAAATGCTTGTCCGCTGATTGCTGTTCTGATGATGTCGGAAGATAATACCACGCAATGGGTGCTTTTCCCTTCAGCCGTCCCTAGAAATAAATGGCACATTCTTCAGACTGTTGGGGTCAGAACTGCTGCCATAGAGTCACAAAGATGGCAAAGGGCAACTGAGAATCTCTACCTTCCAGAAGCTAACGTCCATAGCGAGATAAAAATTGGAAGGCGAGGGGATGTTTTTTGATCCAGCCTATTCGGTGTTCTGTATGCTTCTTGAACCTTCATAGGTACATCTTTCTTCAGGTTGGGAAAGTTTTCTTCTATAATTTTATTAAGTATATTTTCTGGACCGTTGAGCTGCACTTCTTCTCCTTCTTCTACTCCAATTATT
>NC_022022.1:46700222-46711212 GCF_000317375.1 Microtus ochrogaster | reverse complement strand
GAGGGGGAGAAGGGTGGGAGGAGGGGGAGGGAAATGGGAGGCTGGGAGGAGGCGGATGCTTTTTTTTTTCCTTTTCTCAAAAAAAAAAATTGGAAGGCGAAATTCTCAAAAGAAGAGACTTTTAAGAAAAAGACATTTGGGGGAAAGCTCAGGGCCAGGGTAGTTGCCTAGATGTGTGTGCCCTGACCTCAGTTTACTCCAGGGAGAGGGTGTGGGATTAGTAGTGGTGAGGATGAGCTCAGGTCATACGCATACGTGTAGATCATGGCGGAATTATTCTGCAAACGGAAGCAGCGAGAACAAGGAGAACAATCTGCTCCGGCAAGATCGGGATGAGGCTCACTGAAACCTGAGGAGGATTGAGAGAGAGACAGGTTTATCCAGGAGATACCATCAAATTCCCCTTCCCAGGGCAATGCATATGTCCCTCTTAGGGTCTTCCTTGTGGCCTAGCTTCTCTGGAGCTGTGGATTGTAGTCTGGTTATCATTTGCTTTACATCTAGGGTCCGCTTACGAGTGAGTACATACTGTGTTTGTCTTTCTGAGTCTGGGTTACCTCAAGATGGTTTTTTTCTGGTATCATTCATGTTGGAGCCTATTCCTTATGGTGGGATGCCATGCTCAGCCTTAATGCAGGGGGGAGGGGCTTGGTCCTGCTCCAACTTAATGTGCCAGACTTTGTTGATGCTCATGGGAGCTCTTACCCACTGAGAGGAGTGAGTGATAATGGCTGTGGGGGGGGGGTGTGTGCAGTGGGAGGAGGGGGAGTCGATAACTGTGTTTAGAATGTAAAATGAAATTTTAAGAAGAATGTGACTTAAAAAATACATTGTAAAAAAGTAAAATGAGAACTTGGCTTAGAGAAAGGGATGGATCTCACTAGGAGAACCAGACAGGGAAAGGAGACAGCAACAGATATTAGCCCTGTCCCTGCCATGGGAGGGCCTCAGGGAAGCCTGGTCAATCACGTGGAGTACGATTCTTGGAATTACTGCCTGTCATCTTGGCTACAAAACCACATTGGTCCCTTTCGATGTCTTTCATGCTTGTTGGGGGCCCTTTTCTGTCCATCCGAAACATGGCTCGGAGTCTGTCAGACTGTCGCAAATAGCTCCTTGCATGCTTGTAACCTCCCTTATGTGGTGCCGGAGGCTCTTGAACGTCAAGTCTCATGCATACTGGACATGACTCTGCTACCGAGCTCACCCTGGCGCCCACGGGTCTTCTCAAGGACAGGATGACACCTTTGATGCTGGTATGCCTATGAGCGGTGTGAGGGTGTGAACTTCTGTGCTGTACAATGGAGAGAGGGCGCCTTCCATCCTACATCTGTGGGAGCTGAGCTCTCTGCCCCATCTGGAGACTTTTGCCCCTTTCCTCTTGTTGCTGCCCAGTTGTGTCACGGTAGAGGAGATTCTCTTCTGAAGTTTGGGCTGGAAAAGGAGCTTTCCCGTTTTTTCTCCCTCTTGGAGAGGAACAAGGGCTTAATGTCTTAACTGTGAAATGTCTGCGTGTTCAACAGTCACAAGGATATCCTGAAGCTGTCATTGCAGTGCTGGTCAGTTCCACAGCATGTGTGACTCAGTGTAACCCATCTACGGAGGATGTGTTTACAGTCCACTCTCAACTAGTTACTGTGGAAGGCAGCTAGAGAAGACACGGCTGTAGTTGGGCCCTAGCTGGGTTCAATGGAATTCTTTCAAATGGTGCTGTCTGGTTAATGGAGAGGCGTTGTCAGTGTGGGGTGCCTGGGAGACATGGAGACATGCCAATAAATGGATTTAGATTTTCCTCTTTCTTAGCTGTAAATTATATCAGCTCATTTAATAGCAGTTCAGTCTTCTTGAGATTGATGGATTTTGGTGGCTCTGCCCCCACGCTGGCCTCTTTTACCTGTTTAACCTTGACACTCAAACTTCTTAGCCATCAAACCTCTCTCCATGCCCTTGACTCTGCCTTCCTCCCACTCCTCTGTCTCCAGGACCAGCTTGTAATCGCTCCCAAAGCAAAATTCTTCCTGGCTTAGCAGTTCCCTCTGCGCTCTTGGGGACAGCTGCTTGAAGGTGGCTGAGCGGGAAGCTGGAGGCTATCCAGCTCCATTTGGCAGAGACTAATAATTTAGAATGTTTGGTTTCTTTCCTTTGTTTCTCATTCTGTGTTGGGGAAAAAAGGAAATCTGGAAATGTGTCTGCTGAGCGGGATGGGGAGGTAAGTGTGTGGGCAAGGCTGAGCGAGTGGGCCCGCATGGACCCTCCCTGCCACCTGTTAGCTGAGAAAGCTGTCTCCCTCCTCTTTTGTTCTTCGGTCCTGCCATCTGCTAAGCTATATTAGTCAGGTCCCCATGGTTCTGCATACAGGAACTAACTTGACCTCGCACAAGGACAAGGCATGAGTGAACACATAGGGACCTTCTAGAACACCCACCATGAATGTGAACATGGGGAGAGCTCAAGGAGGACCTAGAGCAAGTACCTGGGGAGATCTTTCTTTCTTTTGGCCAACCCTCATGACCTTATCCATTCATAACCTCTCTCTCTACTGTCTGTCTGTCTATCCCTCTATCATCTAACATCTCTCTTTATCTACTTTTATCCTTTTCTATGTCTGTCTATCTCTCTTCTGTTTATATTTCTTATCTAAGAGTGCACTAAACTTACCCAGAGCACGTAAATCCAGGTCTTACTGAACTCTTTAGCTGCACCCGGGCCAAATCCCTCTGACGGTGAGCCCTGTAGTGCTAGTACTTAATGGCTTCCTAATGTGTCCACACTCGCTCGCTAAATTATTCAAATAATGATTTTGTCAGTAAGCTATTGAGGGCTGTGAACACGTGGGTACTTCTCAGTTTATCTCAGCACCTCGTATGGTTAGAATCAGGAACGCCCCCTCGCGTTCTGAACCCCAATCTCCAGCCGAGGGTGCTAATTTGAAGGCTGTGGGGCTTTTAGGAGGTGGGGTGTAGCTGGGGGGGTTAGGTAACTAAGGGAAAACCTTTGAAGGCTGCACTAGCCCCACCCTCAGCCTCTTGATCTATACCACGTGAACAAGCCTCTGCCTCATGCTGTCTTTGTGGGGTCAGCCCACCATACCCTCCTTGCTATGCTGGACTGGATCCCCCTGAAACCGTGAGCCCAGATAAACCTTTTCCCCTCCATTACCCCTGCCAGGAGTTTTGTCAGTGATGGGAAAAGTTACATGGCACTAGCCTCAAGAATGCAGGAGCAATTGCTCTTTGGTTTCCAGACTCCCCTACTTTCCTCCTGCATGTCAGGAAAGGAGGGGTGATAACTGAAGGTCTGAGACGTAAACAGGCTAACAGCTCGTTGGTACTGCGAGCACAGCCTGCTTCATCACCTGACTCAGTTTCCTCCGCCCCTTCTCCTGAAGTCTCAGGGAGAACTCATCCTGCTGACACCGTAGTTGACAGTTCGCTCCTGTGGGTAGGCCAGGCAGTTGTGAGATTTCAGTAGCTCTCACACACCAACCGAACTCATGATATACGCGTGTGCCCAGAGCTATCATCTTAACATAGTGTGTATGTACTATGGCGTGCCTCGCATAGTCTTCTGTGACATGGCCTTTCCTCTTGGAGTTGCGTTTGCGAGGTCGTGTCTTCCTCTTTATTGGTGCATAGTGGCTCAGTGCACAAGAGTTACTGTATACATTTTAAGTGTCTCATTTCCAACAGTGGATGCTACAAACGGTACAGCTATGCACGTTCTTACCGATACCTTCTATGTCAATCCATCGGCAAACTGTTAACACATATGCAAATTTTCACTGCCAACAGCAGGGTTAACACACCACAGGACCAGACATGATCATCTGACATTTAAGGACCTCTAGATCAGCCTAGCAAGACTGTGTGGTACTTTGAAAGAGAATGACCCTATAGACTCCGGCATTTGAATACTTAGTCTCCAGTTGGTGATGCTTCGGGGGAAGTTTAGTGAGTCTTGTTGGAGGAAGTGTGTCCTTGGAGGGAGACTGAAGTTACAAAGCCTCATGCCACTCCCAGTGTGCTCTTGGCTTCCTGCTTGTGGTCTGAGATGTGTGATCCCAGCCGTTCCTACCACCGTGCCTGTTACTTGCTGTTAAGATTCCGTGCCAGGCTCTTATTCTCTGGAACCATAAACTCAAATAAGACCTTACTTTTATAAGTTGCCTTGGTTATGGTGTTTTATCACAGCCATAAAGAAGTAACTAATATATGTAGATATTTACGATTGTAAAGAGATTGCATCCATGAACAAGTAAATATCAGATGCCATGGGAATTCACAAGGTGTTCAAGCTGCAGCGGGAAGAACAGGAGAGGATATACGGTAAAGGCAGCAGCTTGGATGGAAGATGGAAATAGGCTCTGGGTGAGGAGAGGAGAGATGGGGAAGGAGCACTGACTTGAAGGCACAGAATAGTTGATAAAGCTTGTCCCAGATTCAGGAGCCTTGCAGAGGTTAGACTCGGCTGCTCCCAGTGACACACGCTGATGTAAACAATGTATCACATTGTAAACACTGTAAGGAAGAGGGTCTAATCTTCACTCTCAGTACCTGCTGCCTCCAGTCACAGTGCTGGCTCCATTGAGTCTTGGCCTTCCGTGAGGCACAGCATCATGGGAGCAGGTCCATCCAGGCTGCTCATCTCATGGAAGAAGGGAAGCAAAGCAAGAGTAGGCGAGAAGGCCAGGGGAAGATGTCATCCTGAGGACATTCCTCCTGCTACCCCTCCAGCTCGGCATCACATATTAAGGCTTCTAGAACTTCCGCCCAACCGCCACCTGGTTTTGGATTAGATGTCCCTTTTGAGAATCCTTCACGTCTGAACCACACCATGGACTCTCCTGCTGGAGGGCAGCAATGAAGACATCCTTCTGAGCTCAGGGGTGACCACTATTGCTTCTAAGACTAGGACCTATGCTTTGGAGGGTGGATGAAGAAAATCATTTGTTTTTTACTTATGAATTTAGGCCTGAGTTCAAAAAATTGGGGCCAGTGGGGCAACTTTGATTTCTAAATGTATTTTGTCTGGATGCCATGGTCATTTTCAAATTTTGTGCCTTCAGGATTGAGAATTATCAGATGTCTCCAGTTCCGGATACTCTCTATTGTTATACTCTTTACTTTCTGGCTTCTGAGGCTGTTTCTCTTTGAGCTTCCTGCCTAAGGCTCTACTATGGTGTGTAGGGATTTTGGAGTGCAGTAACTCACCCTGGAGATATATTGCCTAAGGTGTCCTCACAGACATCTCTGCTCAGACTGACTCTGTGTCTCTGGTATCTAGGGTCTAACTTGTTTGTGGGACTAGCCCCAGCTGCAGAGGCATGGAAGCGGGGAGCATTGCTGCCCACCCTGCCTTTTAAAATCTGTCGCTCCACACTCAGATGTGGGCTGTGGTGGGTGGATGGAGTGATGGGAATCTGGGAGGGAATCTTGGCAATTTTGCTAAGCTGGCTGGCCAGTCAACTAAGACTTTTAAAATATGAATTCTGGGAAGTGAATTCAGGTCCTCATATTTGGAGGACAAGCCTGTTAGGCCCAAGGACCATCTCCCCAGCCAAACAGTGGACTTCCTTTAAGGCTTTAGAAACAGCCATGAGGGCCCTCGGACGGGTCTTCCGGACTGCTTGCCTGAGTTCGGCTCACAGCACACTGGCTTCTCCACCTTTCAGCTCAGTTCATCTTTCGCCCTTGTAAGCAGCTGTTTCTTTTGGATGTGTTTGGGCCTTAGGAATGTAGACTCCAACGCTCAGGAAGTTTCCTTGCAAATCCTCATGTTAACAGGAAGACGCTAATTGACTTCTGTGACCCTATCCTATGTACCCGGAAGAGCTGGTGGAGGGTTAAGTAGATGTTTGGAAAACCTGGCAAAGGAACACACAGACTCGATCTCCCATTGAGTCCCAGGTAATTTGTTGAACACATGTCTCTTACCAAAATTCATACAACTTTCATCTCTTCTAGCTACAGACCTGAGGCTAGCTCCCATTCGGTTTTAGTACCCCGCCCCCACCCCGCCCTGGGCTGGCTCTGTGACTTGCTCGCCCTGTGACTGTTCTCTTCCCTTCTTTCCACACAAGGCCTGCAGAAGACTCCACAGGGGTGGTCCTTTTAAGGATGTTTTCTGATCAGCTTCAGTTCTGAATGGAGTCGGTGGCTCTGTGGTGGCCGCTGTGAGTCCACGGGTTAAACCGATAATGAGCCTGTCCGGACAAATAGGCCTGCGATTGTTCGAGCCAGGCCAAAGGAGGCGGGCTAAGAGCCAAGTGCAGATGCTGCTGCGAAGCAAGCAGCCGGGAGCCCACAGCGCGGGATTAATGAAATCGCCCGTGCTCAGCTTGCACCAGGAGCTAAAGCGGCTTTGGGAAAGGCATATGGCAAAAAAAAAAAAAAAAAAAAAAAGCCAGAGTTAATCACAAAGTCAGGCGTTCACGAAAGCAGCATCTGTTGGAAAGGAAGCATTCAGCCACCATGGTGACTTCACTCTGCTCCTGCTCCATCACGCAGGGGGATGTGCCCAAGTGGATTAGCAGGGCGACAAACCACAGTGCTGCAGGCTGTAGGAGACCCCAGGGCCTGTGACCGCTGATGCAAGGGCCTGCTACAGCCAGCTGTGGCTCTGATTAACTACAGCAGCATGGGCAGCTCTGGGGCTTGGCTCTCTCTGGGCTCTCTCTCCTTCTCTCTCTCTCTCTGTCTTTCCTTCCACACACACAAATCAGCTACTGCCAGGCTCTTGTTGCTTCCCAATTCGACCCTCGCTGCCAGGGATCAGCCAGAGCCTGTACTGGAGGGCACAACCTTATTCAAGCAGCCTTGGCAGGATGCCAGCAGCCTGCTTTGCTCTCCTGCATTAACGATGGCTCCTTTGCTCCAGGTTCTGAGTCCATCAGCATGGCCACCACTGAGAGCTCCCTGAGACCAGGAGAGAAACCAGAGGTGATGGACAATCAGAGAGGCACATCTGTCTGCCTGGAATTTAGTCTCTGCTGAAAACAGACAAACAGCCATGTCTTCAGCTGTTCTCAGCTCATACCTGTCTTTTCAGAGGTATTCTGGGCACACTAGTGGAGGAGAAGGGATGACTTAGGAATTCCCAAGTGACCTACAATGAGCAAACACTGGGTTTATAGAGGTTCCTATTTTAATCCTATAAAGAGGTCCAGGGTTTGGAGGATGCCAGTATGCCTTGGATGCGGTTATGGATAGAATATGCAAGTCTCCCTGGGTCATGATTTGGACTCAGTGCTCTCTTCTGGAAGATGGCTTGACATGAATTGAATTGTGTCTTTGAGCATTCAGATATCTCGGTGCTGTGGCTGTGGATCTGAAGACTAGCATATCCAGCAAACTAAGACCGGGTCAGGTGGGGGTGGCTGACTCTCCAGAGTACTGCAGCTGTGCCCATGTAAGAGCGAGCACCGGGACACCAGGAGAAGCCTGTAAGGACTGGACTCACCCTGCCAGGGAACTGGCAGGTCCTTGGAGGGAATTCTGGAACTGGGATGAGGGAGTCAAGGCCCCTGACCCTCCATCTCAGACTTTTCATCTCTGGAACTTGACAGTAACAGAATCCCATGCAGCTCTCTTGTGGAACCTGCTGCTTAGCCATGACAGCAACAGAAGCACATGGCCAAGCAGAAGGTTAGGGTTTTGCACTGAAAGCTCGAGTAACATTTGGTGGTCTGGAGAGCCAACTCTGGTTACATTCATGGTATTTTACATTTGAAAGAGAAGTCAGGCCAATGTGATGGTTAGGTTTCACTGTCAGCTGGTCAGATTCTAGACTCGCCTAGGAGGTGGACCTCTGAGCACGCCTGTGGGGGCTTACTTGATTGCATGAGAAGCTGGACCATCTGTCCACTCTGGGTGATACCATAGCCTGTCTGGGATCCTCAGAGAAAAGAGACCGAGTCAGTCAGCACTCACTCATCATCCTCTGCTGCCTGGCTGTGGATGCCACGTGACCCGCTGCGGCAGGTCCCGCCTCCCTGATTCCCGTGTCATGACGAACTGTACATCGAACCACAAGCCAGGCTGAGCCTTCACTCCCTGAGCGCTTTTGTCTAAGTGTTTATTCTACTACAGCAATGGGGAAAGAATTGAAGCCAACCAGCCATGTACTTTTATAAATCAAATGGGTACAGGGCCTTCTCCACTCTCCCTACTCAGATTCTGAAACTTGCTTCATTCTGATGCTGAGGAGACCCTTTCTGTCTTCCCTGAGTAACTGCCAGAGCCTTTAATTACACGAGCTGGCGAAAGCATCCCGGGAGTGACCCTAATCTGCCTCCGCTGTGCACTCCTGTGCCTCGCTGGCTTGAGTTAAAATGGAATAGCCTGCCACTCCTGGCTGCACACGAGCGGGCGAGGCAGCTCTTTTATTGAGTGGTTTCTGGGACCGAATAGTGGTTATTCGAGGATTTCCTGGGTTAATAAATATTAAACATTAGTTTTAGACCTTTTTCTTTGTTAGGTAAAGATATGCAAGCAGCAGTTGGCAAATTAGATAGGAATCGAGGGCTGCCTTGTGCCAATGGTAAGCTTTGAATTGTTGAGTTTTCCCAGTATGAATAGGAAGGCAGGAGACGCTCACTCCTATATCTCTACACTGATGACTTTCTTTATAGAGAATGTTTCTTCAACCAAAAGTGTGAAAAAGGTACATCGTCAGGGCATTCGATTGTCTGATGTGTTTTCCTTTGTGATTGGAGTATATTAGTTGTACAAAATGGTAGATTTCATTGTGGAATTGCAAACATAGATACCAGGTACTGTGACCATGTTCACCCCCGAGGGCTCCATCCTCCCAGTTCCCTTCCAGCTACTCTCCTTCCTTTTCCCAAACTGTCTCCCTCCTGCTTTGGTGTCTCCTTTTTTAAATCTAGATTTCCCACATTGAAAGGAACTCTTTTTTTTTCTGAGTCTGACTTATTTTGCTTAGCATGGCCATCTCTAGTTGTCTATTTACTTTAAAATGCCATCATTTTGTTCTTCTTAATGTCTGAGTAACACTCCATTATATGCACACACCACGTTTTCTCTATTTGTTCTTGTGTCGATGGACAACTTGTCCGAGCGCATGTCTTGGCTCTTGTGAACAATACTGCTGTAAACGTGGATGTGGAAGTTCCTCCGTGCAGGGCTGGCATGGGTTCCTTCAGGTGCGAATACAGGTAGAGCATAAAGCAGTTTTGTTCCAAGTTCTTAAAGATCCTTTGACTTAGTATTTGAACTTGTGCTCTGTGTGTGGCTGTGTGCGGGGATGTATGTACGCACGAGTGCAGGTGCCTGTGGAGGTCAGGGGTCTGATCCTGGGGAGATAGAGCAACAGGCAGTTGTGAGCAACTGGGAACTGAACGCCATTCCTCCGAACAAGAGTGACTTAGGTGCTCACCAGCCTCACACTGTAGATTCTAGAGAAGAACCCCCATTATGGTTTCTGAAGTGGCTGCTCCGGTTTGCATTACCACGGTCATATTCTGAATGCCAGGTGCCAGGCGTGTGCAATAGCTTATTGTGCAAGGTTAGTTAACCCCCTCAAAATTCTACAAGAGTTGACTGTATAAGTGGGTAAACTGAGGACCTGGGCTTTCAAGTCAACAGAGCTGCTCATTACCGGAGAGGTGGGGACCTAAGATGGCTGTGGAGCTAAACTGATGCAGCATCAAGTCATCTTCTGTTTACACGGACAGAGGCTGCCCTGCACTAAACCGAGAAACCTCTCCTTGTGATGAGCAGAGCTAAACGCAAAGGCACATGGCTGTACAGGAAGCTGAGATAAAGGCTAGTTAGTTCTCACCATCCCCTTAAGGTTCAGGGAGCATTTTGGAAGAGAGATAAAGAGAACGTAAGAGCCAGGGATGGAGAGAACGGCTTCAAAGTACCATCCTCTAAGCAGGACACAGATGTGGTGACCAGGAACTCAGAGCAGCTATGCCTACCAGCACAGTGCCCACAGAGTTGGGCTGGAGAGGAAGGAGGGACCCACAGGACTGTACCATATTCTGTGGATCCATGGACCATAACACATATTGCCGATCCGTGGACCGTACCACATACTGCCGATCCGTGGACCGTACCACATACTGCCAATCTGTGGACCATACCATACACTGCCCATCTGTAGGAGAGGGCAAAGCATGGTGTCCAGTTGTGCATCAGGCTCTGATGGCTAGTCCAAACTCAGGGTCACGCAGACTTCCCTGATCAAACTCTGTGGGATACTAAACAAAAGCCCAAACTAGTAAACGAGAAAGACTTATTGGGCAGGGGAGCTGATGGTAGGGATAGGAGGGAACCAGGAGAGGATGGGGTGCGCATGATCAAATTACACACTACACGTGTGTGGAAGGACAAGATTTACTCTAAAAACGTGAACCGAGGTGACCTGCTAATAGATGGTAAGGCCGGGAGTTGGATCAGATCTAAAGTTGGGCCTCCACAGCTCCCTCGTGTGCCAGTGAGCCTGAGCACTGTGCAGCCTTAGACTCCCTGTAAAGGTGACACATTCTAAACCCAAATCTCAGCAGCTCACTCACATGCTGGGGATGGTTGTGTGTGGATGCACTTCCCTTTCCTCTAGCTGCTGGGGGTCTGCCATGGCGTCACTCCGTGATCTGGACTGGTATTGAGAAAGCCCCGACTGTAGCTGAGGTTGCCTGCCAGCAGTGGTGTAGGATGGGGACAGTGAGCTGCTTCTGGTGGGAATTCAGCAGGTAGCTGGAATGGCTTGCCTTTCTCTTCAGTTCTGCACGTGCAATGGTGTTTCTCTTCAGTTCTGCACGTGCTGTGGTGTTTCTCTTCAGTTCTGTGTGTGCTGGGATGTATCTCTTCAGTTCTGTGTGTGCTGGGGTGCATCTCTTCAGTTCTGCGTGTACTGGGATGTATCTCTTTAGTTCTGCATGTGCTGGGTTGTATCTCTTCAGTTCTGTGTGTGCTGGGTTGTATCTCTTCAGTTCTGCGTGTACTGGGATGTATCTCTTCAGTTC
>NC_022022.1:46692866-46700122 GCF_000317375.1 Microtus ochrogaster | reverse complement strand
GGGATTTATCTCTTCAGTTCTGTGTGTGCTGGGGTATATCTCTTCAGTTCTGTGTGTGCTGGGGTGTATCTCTTCAGTTCTGCGTGTGCTGGGATGTATCTCTTTAGTTCTGCGTGTGCTGGGGTATACCTCTTCAGTTCTGTGTGTGCCGTGGTGTATCTCTTCAGTTCTGCATGTACTGTGGTGTATCTCCTCAGTTCTGCGTGTGCTGGGGTGTCTCTCTTCAGTTCTGCGTGTGCTGGGGTGTTTCTCTTCAGTTCTGCGTGTGCTGGGGTGTATCTATCTCCAGGAACTCTTTGAGAGGTGAGGACAAATCAGTTGCTTCAGCTGACATTTCCAAATACTGCGAGAGGCAGGAAGTTAATGTATCAAATACCACTAAAGGCTTAAACAGGCACATCCAAACCAAATTGCATTAAGCTTAGCTTCAAAACCTGGGCTAGGATTCAGTAGCAAGCTTTGTGTGTGTGTCCATGCATATATGTTTATTTGTGTTTATGTATGTCTGTGTATCTGTATGTTTCTATGTGTTTGTATATGTGTGTTTGTGGATGTGCTTATCTGTATGTGTGTGTTATGTGTATGTATATGTGTATTTGAGTGTATCTGTGTATATGTTGGTGTATTGGTGTATGTGTCTTTTATATATATATATGTCTATATATGTGTGTCTGTATATGGGTAAATGTGTGTGTACATTTGTGTACATATTTGAGTGTATATATATGTATATATGTGTGCATGTGAATTTGGATACAACAGCAGAGGTATAGGACACACAGGTGTTAGAAGTGAGGAGTATCTGGGCATGAATGATCACTGAGTGTGGAAATGATCTCTGAGACATAGCCTTGGCAGAGAAGAGCCTTCTCTGTAGGGATCCATGTGTAGAGACACTGTTGAACTTAGAGTCTGGGGAGTAGGCACTCGTCACAACTGAGCCTTATATCCTTGGTTCTTTATGTGGTGGGGGAGACAAATGGGCTCCTCGGGCATCTTATAAGGAGGGCAGTCTCATTCCCCAGGGCCCAGCCTTCCAGTCAACCAGACCACAAAGCCCACCTTTTGAACTGATCAAACTGAAGATCAGGTTTCAAGGAAATCTGAGAAGTACAAGCAAGGGGCACTGCCGCCACAGGCTTAACTATCTCATGTCATTAAAATGGAGCTTGTCCCATGAAAATGAGAATGATAAGGGCTTTTATCTTTAATATTCCTGTTGTGCTCTTATCACCAGACCCTCTTCTGGGTGATTTATAGGTATTTGTGATAACTATGGGGACAGATAGAATTGTTGTTTCCATTTTTCAGCGAGGAGACTGGCGTGGAGAGGTTAAGTAGTTTGCTCAAGTTCACAGAGCCGGTGAAGTGCAACAGGGGTTCCAGCCCAGGCCGCAGAGCAGGAGAGGGAGCGTTCTTCATTCTGTGAGGTGGTCTCACTGAAGCCGGACTATTTATCAGTCAACCACGCTTGAAAAAGAGGCCTTGCCAGATGGCCAGATTGGATAAGTAGATTTGGACCTTTTCTAATGGATTGATAGGCCATGAACACACATGGCTGAAGAGAAAGAGGCTGTACACTGTGGGTTTTCCTGCTAACTACTCATTTCTTCCTCCAGACATTGACTCAAGTTGGCAGATGCTCCTCTCTCATCTTCCCATTTGCTTACTGTGCTCTCTCTGGCTTGTCCAGTCCCCCCTCCAGCACCTCCCAATATTCTGCTTCTGCCCTTCCTGACTAAACATGCTCTTAAATGCTCTCAGTCCTCCTGCCTGTGTCTCAGGTGTGGGCTGCGCGTCTGCCAGCTACTCCCCTGGCTCCAGGCCACTTCTTGCCCCTCTCTTTTATTCTAACCTTACCAAGTGTCCTGGCTCAAACCCATAATCCTCCTTGCCCCCACCACTCTTTTCCTGGGGGCTGTGCATCTTGCAGGAGAAGCCAATGAGCTCCTCTCCTGTCTCTGATGCCAACCACTCCTCAACCTTTGCTTGGTATCTGATTTTCTCCCTCAATGAGGGACTGAATGCCTCTCCAGTCGTCAATGCCCTGTTTAATTGTTGCCAACAGCAGCATCACTGTAAGCATCACTTTTGACTTCTCAGCAGGACTTTGGGGTGGCCCGATTTCCCCTGCCCACTGCCTGACTGACCAGGTTTCTCTTACAAACAGCCTCCCTCTGCCAGCCTCTAAATATGTTCCTGTCGTCACTCAAGAACGTTATCCTCCTGGAAATCTTCATGCCTTCCCTGGGCATATACCTTCTCCTCCTCTTTATCTTTTTTGTTATGTGCATTGGTATTTTTCCTGCATTCATGTCTGAGAACCTCACGTACCTGGGGTCTATAGAGGTCAGCCAGAAGAGGGTGTTAGATCTCTTGGAATTGGAATCTCATAGATGGTTATGAGCCACTATGTGGTGCTGGGAATAGAATCTGGGTCTTCCAGACAGCATCCTGTGCTTTTAGTCATTGAGCCATCTCTCCAGCCCCCAAATCTCTCTTCTAAAAATCACCTACTGGAAACAGGGCTATATTAAATGGTACCCACATTTCCACAGTTATCACTGACCTTACCTGCTTTATATGTATTGCTAGCTGCCCTAACCTTATTCTGTGAGGTTAGGGTCTTTCTCTTCATTCCAGGATGTATTTTTTGTAGCTATAATTGAACCTGGCAGATGGTAGTTGCTCTATAAATATTGGGTTTAATAAGCAGATACAAGCACCCTCTTCTCATATCTCTCTGGGTCTCCTCTTGCCTTACCAGCTGTGCCTTCCTTTCCCTGTTCTGATCTACATCAATGCCAGAGACATCAGAGTTTTACCCTTGATTTGTTTTTCTTCCCACCTTATGTGCTTCTATGGGTCTTAGGCCATTTAATGCCTTTTTGTGGCTTTTCCCCTACCCTTCTTCTACCTATCTTTCACATGTCTTTGTTCAAGAATGTCGACTTCAGAAGAAATCCAGTCTGTTAATGCTTCTGTGCTCCGGGCCGGGTCTCCACATTGCTTGCCTGGACTCTTTGTGACAATATGGTACATGTATCTCACTGATTCTTATCTCTAATCCCATGAACCTGAGTAAAATGATGCCATATTCTTTTCTAAAATAATTTTATATTGTTATATTTATTGAGTTTCTGTTGATTATCATCAGAAAAATGGCTGACTGTACTATCTCTGCATCAATCGTTTCAAGTGAATCCTGCTTATGAAACAAACCACACACCTCTAAAATTTATACCCAGTTGTCCTTTTGAAAATACAAGTTATAAAATCTACTTTTCTCCCATTCTATCTTCTAATTTGAAAGAATTAGTCATTTCCCCTTTAGTTAGATTTGGCTCTTTTGATAAAGCCTTGTTTATAATCCTGGGAACAAATGAAAATATCATGATTAAATAAATCTGAGCATTCAGGTTTAGATCAGGTTTAGAAACTGCAAAATGTTCTGAGATAAAAGAGACTGCAGGATGGGAACAGGTGATAAAATCATTATCTCAGTGAGCGAATGGAAGTGGACAAGGAGCCAAATGGGCAGATCAGATCACAGATCTCCCTTTAGCCAGGTTAACAGTGTAACCTGATCAGTGCAGCAGACTAGCTCAATGAATGCTGGCCCCTAGTATCTGAAAACGTGTGTGTGTGTGTGTGTGTGTGTGTGTGTGTATGTGTGTATGTGTGTATGTGTGTGTATATGTATGTGTGTGTGTGTGTCCATTCTGATTGTAAAAAGATACCATTTAATTAGAGAAGCAGAAAGCATCATGATTGTTTCTCAACACTTGAAGCCAAGGCATGGACACATGATCTGGTCTCTGGCAGAGAGAGACAGCCAGTGCACCCTTGCAGCTGCCCGCGGGCGAGGGCCAGAGCAGAAGCTGTGCCCACTCTTCTCTGGAAAGAGGCAGAGGCAGCAGCCAGTTGTCAGAGAGCAGAAAGTTGTTCTGGGCTGGTTGGAAGGACACATAGCAAATCTGGGCCTTCTCTGGTGGCATTAATGGCTTCATCAGAACAGCGTGGCAATGTGTGGTCTTAGACACACTCTTATCTGTGGGGCCATCAAGCCCTTCCAAGCTCTGGCCCTCCCAGAGATTTTGTAATGTACTGTGTAACCTGTTATTGAATCCATCCCCTTCCCCCAGCAAGACGTAATTGACTGTTATTCTCGCTGGAGTCGTGGATCCTAATGCCATGTGACACACTAGCTTAGACCCTTACATTCTGTCCTCCGCGGCTTCTCCCTGGGAAGGCCACTGGAATACATTTCACTTTGTCTTGTATTATATTTTAAAAGCCTTAAATCAATTTCTGAGAGCATGCACCAAGTCTCATTCATCTTTGCATCCCTCTGTCAATGCTCTGGACATTGCCAAAAATTATAAAGTTGACTTGAGCAGGATATAAATAGACAAATAGACTTTTGGAGCTGCAGGAGAACAATGTCAGCCACGCTCCCAAGAATAGATTGAGGAACACTGAGAAATGCTTAGAGAATGGCCCAAAGCTCCCCTTGCAGAGTTTAGATTCTGTCAATGAGAGATTTCCCATGAGGCTCTACCTCTTGGGTCCAGAGTGATGTCAGCAAGCCTTCCTCTCAGAATCCCCATTAGCATCCATTCACTAAGCAGTAAATAATACATGCATGGAGCTAGGGATGCAGGAGCCGCTTGGACCCGCAAACTCTATAGCCCTTGAAGGTCATATCTGAAGGTCACATGTAAGTGCCAGGTAAAATGCTTGTGTGGCTGGGGCTGGAGGAGTGATAACCTGAGCCAACAGTTGATATGCTTTAGAACCCGGACAAAATCTTAGAATTGTGCACAACTCTGGAATCTAAGGTGAGGGAGAGAAGAGATCACATAATCATCTCAGATTTAGTGGAAGAAAGATGGTGCCACGAATCACACACCCAGGGGATGATTGTTTTAAAACTGCATACAGAGTGGGCCTGGGAAAGCACCAGATGGCCCCGTAGCCAAAAGATTTACATCTTACTGCTTTGCTTAACTTAATAGCAAAATTAGTATGTAATCCTTCTGCCTTTGAAAGACATTTGCCAGCAGGTGGACTGGATTGGAGAGGAATAGGAAATGGGAGCGGGGAGAAGGTCCAGAAGGAGAGAGGCAGCCTTGAATCGGATGTGGCTGGTTGGGAGGCTCAGAGGAGGGCGGATTAGGACTTGGACAGCAGCAAGCCCTTCTGTGCGCTAGACAAGAGCTACAGACGCTCATGAAAGAAAGTGCTGATAAAAACAATGCATCTTGCCCACTCAATTTAGAGTTTGATAAGTATTTGTTGAATGAATAAAAATACTTTCTCTGCATTTTTTTTGTAAGTAATCTTGGTTTGATCCAAAATCTACATAAGGTCCTTTGACTGGCATTGCCCTTTTCTTGGATACTGCCACGGATAGAACCACAGATGCTTTTACTTCCCGATTTTCTTCTCAGTAGATTAATCTCCAAAAGGCCTTTGATAAAAAACTACCTATACCTCCAGTTTGCACTTTGGCTGCAATGCCATCTTTGAAAGCAATGTGGATTGACTCTTAGGCCCGGAGAGTGACTTACTTAGTCTTGAGTCTCCTGCCCTTGACATGAGTCAGAACCGAAGGGGCAATGCTGAGGTTCAGTTGACACACTGTAAATCAGTTCTCTGCTGGCTCTGTGGCTTCTGACACAGCTCTGGACTGCCCTTGGGAAGTCGTGTGTATATATTTATCCCTAGATAATGCACATAGTCATGAACACAAACTCACCAATAGACATATACAAACACACACATATATATATTTACTCACACATAGATATAGTATTGTATTATACTTACCCCTCCATGTGTATATATACACACACACTCATGTGCATCTATTCACACATTAGATACATAAACTAACTCGTGTTCATATGCTTACCCTTTATATATACACACATACTCATGTACACATTCTCACCTATGACAATCACACACATTCATCTACATATACTTACACATAGATATACACAAAGAAACATGATCTGAGACTTCTATAAACTCATTTACCAATATCCACACCTAGAGATATACCCACAGTCATGTCTATATACCCACCTCTAGACATATACCCACAATTATGTATACATACTACCACATAGAGATTCAAACATACTCAGGTACACATACTTACCCCTGGACATACACACTCTTGTAGCTATACTCATACACAGTCATAAACACACACTATTATATATATACTCACTCCTACATATATATACACACACTCATGTACCTATATTCACACATAGATATATACATTAACTCACTTATATGTACACACCCTTGACACACATAGTAACCCAGATATAAAGACCTTCATGTAAACATACTCACCTCTAGAAATATAAATACTCATGTAAACATGATTACATTCACCCATTCATGTATAGATATTCACCCCTAGACATATGCACACATTCATGTAACCTACTCACAGGTATACTGATGTGTTACATTAATGTACATATACTCACCTCTAAGTATATATACCCACACATGTACAAATGCCTATCCCTAGACATATATACAGTCTGTTGTACATTTACTTCTAGACATATACACCATCTCTTGTACACATACTCCTAAACATACACAGACTTGTGCACACATAATCATGCATAGAAATAAATACAATCAGGTACATATACTCAGCCCTTGACATAACACACTTATGTTTATAAAATCACTCCTAGACATATACAATCATTCATGAATACTCACACAAAGATATATATGTACATAAACTCATGTACATATACTCTCATATAGACATACACACACACTCAAGTATACCTACTCAAACATAGTCAAATATACACACTTATGTATAGATAATCATGCATAGAATACACACACTGATTTATACATACTTATAGAGATACACACATATTCATGTATACAAACTCCAACCAAAGCATATATATATATATAATCGTATACATCTTCTCACTTGTAGACACACATACACATGTACTCATGCTCCATATAGACATTCACACCCTCATGTATACATATTCATCTCTACACATACACACACTCATGTCCACATCTAACACATAAACATAAACACACTGAAGTCCCATGTCACTCCTAC
This sequence comes from Microtus ochrogaster, assembly GCF_000317375.1. Lineage (NCBI taxonomy): Eukaryota > Metazoa > Chordata > Mammalia > Rodentia > Cricetidae > Microtus > Microtus ochrogaster. Next base: position 46,692,990 of record NC_022022.1, on the reverse strand, counting down.
ACAGTACACATACTCACACCATAGACATACACACAGTCATGAACACATTCTCACTGTGGAGAAACACTCACACTCTTGTACATATGCTCACACAGAGACTATATACACACTCACACTCTTGTAC
>NC_022022.1:46685619-46691615 GCF_000317375.1 Microtus ochrogaster | reverse complement strand
CACATCCTCACATACAGACATACAACACACTGATATACATACACTCATTCCTAGACCTACACAGTCATGTACACATACTCAGCCCTAGGTATACTCACACACCTCTGTACATATAATCACACATAGACACACACATACAAATAATATCTACTTTTAAAATATCTCCCAGATGGGTTAATAAAGTGACTTTGTATCTCTTTTTTCCAGTTCTCATTGTTAGCAGCTATTCCCGGAGGTCCACAGAGAGACTAGACCATGTGGCTGTCCCACTGACTTGCCTTTGAGCGAAACTTCTCTAAACTCTGAATTCATTATCACGTCTGCTTATTTACTTCAAAATAACAGCTGACATCTCTAAACTTCACAAGTACTTTCACACGCAGACTTCCATTTAATTCTCACAACAAGCAGCTAATATCTCAGACACATTGTCCACGATGAATTAAGTAACAGTTGGTTTCATTTTTTTCAAGTAGCTTTCCACGTTTTTCTGTGGCTGGGCGGATGGAGAGCTGTGTCCTGTTCTGGACCACTTTCGACTTGGCTTCTGCAAGTCAGACGTAGAACGTAGTGAGCATTGCTTTTTCTCTTCATTGCCCATCTATGGACGAGCCCCAATACTGCTGATTTTTCGCTTTCAAATCTATGTTGTTGTTTTCCATCTCATCACCTTTGCGGTGTAAACTCTTTACCATCATTTATCTGACTTATTATGCATCATTTTGAGCCTAGTCTCATGTATCCCAAGCTGCCCCCAAACTTACAATACTCAGCCCCCATCCTATATCTCCTGGGCTCTAGGATTGCAGGTGTACACCACCACACCCTGTTTTACGAGGTCCTAGGGATGGAAGCTCAGCTTCATGCTTTCTAGGTAAGCACTCTGTGAATGGAGTCACGCCCCCATTCTAATCCATTCCTCCATCCTTTCCTTTAACTTTTTCTTCCTTAACTCTAACATCTGACCACAGTGAAGACAGGAAAAGCCTAGCCCAGAGTCTTCCACAGCTCCCTGCCCCCTAACCCTTATGTCCCTCACATCCTCCTGTCCCCCTTGCTCCCATCCCCCACAGCAGTGACTCTAAGACTTCATCTGTTTGCATGGTCTTCTCACCTTGTTACTGTCATCTCTTACACCAAAAGGGATGATTGATGTCTTTGTATACGTAAGACACCGACACCTGTAGACACGGACACGGAGGATTCATACAGCCTGTGCACACCCTGTGTTCTTTTCAGTCTTCCGAAGACTTGGCAGAGAAGTTTGGTTCAAAATTTGCAACATTCTTGGTAGACTCTGGGTCTGAGAATCATGGGTCTAAGTAAGTTGTATTGCCTGAAAAATAACTAGTTTAGTTTATCTAAAGAAATAAAATTGATGAATTCATGAATTAGGTATATTAGCTATGCATCTCCCATGCATAAAATTTAAAATACATGTTCTTATTACTGCTAAGAGGTTGTGTACCACTACTATCCTGAAGGTAAGTCTAGTATGCTTCTGAAAACATCTTTCCATGACAGAAACACCTTTTGTATTTTGGACTTTATCCTACTGCGTGGTCCTATCTGTAGGCGGACTAAAGGCTGATTGTATAATTTACAACCCAAGCAAAGATGCTTTCATGTGTGAAGTGGGTGTGCTGCCGATACAGGACCAACAGGTGTAAAACCACCACTTCTGAAAACCGAGGCATCCGGTCCTCCTGCTCATCTGCTTACTCCCTTACCAGCACTTCAGGGACTTGAGAAATTCTCGTGTATTTTTAGGTTTTTGTACACACCATATGACTCTAAGCCTTAGAGGATTTGTACATCTTGTTCTTGAGTTTGGAGGTCCTTTATTAATTCTTTTCTCAGATCTAACTCCTACGCAGTCCTTCAGGAAGCCTTTCTCCAGGCTCTGGACTAGCAGAGAACCATTCTTGGGACCTCGTGAGGATTCTAACCACACAGAAATCTGACTTTTCCTGTCACGCACTTTCCAGAACAGCAATAGAGCCAACTGTGGTTGGTTTTTTTTTTTTTGGTTTATTTGTTTATTTATGGTTTTTATGGGGTTTTTTTTGTAGTGTGTGGAGCAATTCTTTTCCTTTTCATATCTTTTTCTCCTTCTTCATGGAAGTAGGGTCATTCTGCTAAAGACCTGGCTTAGCAATATCACAGGCGTAACTCTGAAACTGCCCCTGGGTGTAGTCAGTACAACCAGAATGCAGAAAACACCCAAAATCAACCAAACATTGTTAGGATAAGCAAAGTCTATAAAGTTTTAGGATATAAAACAAGACTGTGCACCAGCTCTTAGCTATCTGGAAGGGAAATTAAGGTAGCATTCACACTTACAATGGCATCAAAAAGATTTTTTTCCATAAGGAAGAAATTTATGTAAAAGAATTAAAGACCTATATAGTGAAATCATTAAGAGATAGAGGAATGGGATCAAGGAAGGAACAAACGGAAGAAAACGATCGTGTGTTACAGAATTGTAAGACATGTAAAGGCCTCTGCGCTACTTGCTGGGACCGATTATTTATGTACCTGCCTCCAGCTCACATACAGCAACCCTAGCCTCTGAGCTGATAGCATTGGAACCTGGGCATTTGGGGAGGTGTTCATACCACTGAGATGGAGCCATAGCTGACATATCAGTGCTTTAGAAAAGGCCCTGTGGGGGCTCCTTACTGCTTTTGCCAAGTCAATGGCACAAAGATGGCTGTCGTGAGGACTCTGTGGACATGGAGCTCACTTGTTCTTGACCTTGGTTTCCCCACCTCCAGAGTGGCAAGAATTTAAATTCCTCTTATTGGGGCTGAGAGACAGCTCATCAATTTGAAGCACTTGTCATGCCAAGGAGAAGAACTAGAGTTTGGATCTCTAGTGCCCTTGTAAACCCTTGGCTGCAAAGTGGTGAACATGTTATTTTACCCTTTGGGCGACAGAGACAGGGGATCCCAGGAGCTAGCTGGCCTGGTAGACTAGTTGACTGGTAATCTCTGGGTTCAGTTGAGAACCTGCCTCAAGATAGGAGACGAAGAGAGATTGAGGAAGACAGCTAACACCGGCCTCTGACCTCATGCACAGGTGAACCTATATATGCACCAGTCATGCAAACATATACCCATGGTGAAAATCCCTGCTGTTCATGATATTGTGTTATAGCTGCTCTAATAGACTGAGATACCACCCCCAAATTTATAAATTCAGTACAATTTTAATCTAAGTCCCATTTTATAAGAGTTTAAAAAGAAGAGATGACTCCAAGATTTATGCAGAACTTCAAGAAGCCGTAAAGAAGCAAGCTTAATGAGAACTTAGTTCCTGTTCTCACAATAATGGTCCTTCACAAAATGGAGAGTATCTGACACAAATGACCTCAATAATCAGTGTGGAATCTCAAGTCTGGAGCACTGACCTCTCCTCTGCGATAGTCTGACCTGCCTTACCCGTGGGGCCTTACCATGAAGACCATTAAAGGCTTATCACCCCAGTCCCCATATCTTAATGCCTGAGTATTGAGAATTCGGTCCAACAAAGTGGGGATTTAATTATGTGATCCCTACAAAGTCAGAGAAAGCACAAGGAGGAATCAAGGAGAGCAGAAATAATTTTGGCCTAGGAGGCACCTAGAAGAAAAGAGAGAGAGAGAAGGGAATTTAGATGGCAAGCCTTCAGCATGGGTGAACTGAGGACATTGTATTAAGGGCCAGTGAATCACGGAAGGCTGAGGACAGATTTCAATGGGTGGGTTATCCTAATTCTGTGGTATATAAGTTTAAAGAACTAGTCCTTTTTTTTCTGAAGATAAATAAATATGTCCTGTCTTTGGTGGTTTCCTTTTCAGGCTCTAAGCAGGATGAATATAGTCAAACATATTCTAGAACTGTCCATGCAGTCTTGGGACAGGGGAAATTCAACATTGTTTGGAGTCTCGGTACAGCTGCAGTCAGTTGTAGTCCAGACAAGGTCTCCAATGATTAGCTAAAGATTGCCTCCAACGCACTAGTCTTGTTGTATGTATCTATAAACCTGTGCTGGAAAACAATAGTGGTTTGTGCAGCTCTGAGTGCTTAGCTGTCTTGGTGCTGGGTATGTGAGATAAACCCCGTCACATCGCCAAACAAGGCAAAGATCATGGCTATGTTGGTTCCAGTTTAGGATGAGCAGTGAGACGCCTGAACGCAGGGCTGCCTTGGAACGATCTCAAGCACTGCTCTGCTTAGGCAGAGATTCTATTAGTCCACGCGTGGATGGAGAGGGGGCCTGCCCTACACAGAGTGGTTTGTAGTTACACACGTCTAGAATTATTTATAACTCATGGATGGAAGCATCAGTATACAAACTTGGATGATCACGAAGTTTGTTGGTTCATCCAGAGTCCCAAAGCCTTGCTCTGGGATGAGCTAAGTGTCCCCTGAAACTTGGTTCATGCAGCTCACTGTTCTGGAAGTAAAGCCATGGTGTCTGCTAGAGCCATGTGTAATTCCAGGCCATATTAGCAAGCTAGTTTTAGTGGGTTTTGTTTCCAACAAATATACCTTGTGGGTCTACTTGATTGTGTTCTAAGCCCGACCCCGTTACCCTAACCTGATCTTGCAGGGTTCATGTGTTTTGTTGTGTGGAGATGGCAAGGCAGAAGAGTCCTAGTGAGAACATTTTTCTGTTTCACTGTGTTGATAAGGTTCTTGAGGGCAGTGGTTCTCAACCTGTTCATTGTGACTCCTTTGGGGACACCATACTAGATCACCTGTATATCAGATATTATGTTATTATTCATAAAATTACAGTTATGAAGGTACAATGAAATAACTTTATGGTTGGGGGTCACCACAGTGTCAGAACCTGCATTGAAGGGTCTGTGCATTGGGAAGGTTTAGAACCACTTCTCTGGAGGAACCAAACTAAAAAAATGGGTATGTATTACAAAGGGGATTTATTAGACTGCCCGACACAGTGTTGCGTGGGTCATCTGCATGCTGGAAAGGCTGAGAGTTTTGCCATCACTCAGTTTACAAGGCTAGATGCTTCAGATCTCCCAATACAGTTCTAAGTACTCGTGGGATTATCGAAGAGTTACCGATTTTCAGTCCAGTTATAAGGCTGCAGAAACTGAGTTCTGATGGCAGCAAGGGGTGACAACGGCAACAGCAGCAGCAGCATAGTAGATGCCTTTACCAGGAAGTCACAAAGCCAGACAGGCAAAGGCATCATTTTTATATAGCTGGGCCACTAGAAGGTGTGACCTACTCTAGGGGAGGATCTTCATCAGTTAATCCTTCCAGGAAACACTGATACATCAGACAGAGGTGGACATGTATCTCTAAGTTGATTCAAGACCCAATTAAGTATCACAGTTATCGGCTATCCTAATCATACCAACTAGTTATTCAACCAAGGAGTTGGGATGGGACCTGGCTGGAGGAACAGTCCTTCCTTGAGAGCAATAGGTGAAGCCTCTCCAAATGAGTGTAATTTGATCCAGAATTCAAACAGTAACAGAAAGACAATCAAGATGTTAGTTGTCAGAGAGGGGCCTCTAGGCAGAGAGAATAGCACATGCAAAGACCTTGAGGCAGAGGGAGTAAGGCAGGGGTGGCAGTGAAGTCAGCGGAAGAGTCTTGCTGCTGCGGAAGGAGCTGTAGGTGAGTGGTAAACTGTAAACATCAAGAATCAGGCTGAGAAGGAGGAGGAAAACCTCTGGGTAGACTAGTATGTGATCCTGAGCAGAAGGCGATGGAGCTTCAGCTGGAGGTGGGGCCGGGCACGGACAGTCAGCCCATGGAGCTTTGGCTGGAGGTGGGGCCAGGCATGGACAGTCAGCTCATGGAGATTCAGCTGGAGGTGGGGCCGGGCACAGACAGCCCCATGGAGCTTTGGCTGGAGGTGTGGCCAGGCATGGACAGTCAGCTCATGGAGCTTTGGCTGGAGGTGGGGCCAGGCATGGACAGTCAGCCCCATGGAGCTTTGGCTGGAGGTGTGGCCAGGCATGGACAGTCAGC
>NC_022022.1:46655261-46685518 GCF_000317375.1 Microtus ochrogaster | reverse complement strand
GGCCAGGCATGGACAGTCAGCCCATGGAGATTCAGCTGGAGGTGAGGCCGGGCACGGACAGTCAGCCCCATGGAGCTTTGACTGGACATGGTGTCGGGCATGGACAGTCAGCCCCAAGGTGCTTGCTGAGTGAGGTGCCTCGCAGGCAGCTCTTTTCTTCAGTCTCTGGCAAAGGTGTGGAAACCTGAGCTCAGGAGAACACTTCGCTTCTGCAGCCTCCGCTCTCCCCCGGGAGTGCACAGGCTAGGGTAGGAAACTGCCTGCCGAGAATGGGGAAACAGGACCACCAGCCACCTCACATGACCCAGAGGGGCTGCCTCTGTACTGAACAAACGTGGTTGAAATGTAGCCTGGGTTTGGGGCAAATTAAAAATAAATTTGTTCCAAAGACTCTGGCGCTCCTCTGCATACATTGATAGCGGCGGGCACTGTGGGGCCTGGTCAGGCGTTGCCGGTCGGGAGCCTGGAGGTGTGGGGAGGAAGGGTGCTTGATTAATCAGGGCTCTTTATCCTGTCAATCACTTGTAGTAAATGCCTCCAGACACAGATGGAGCTAGGTACTCCATCCCCATCAGTCTTTCGGGCTTCCTCTTGCAGGCTTTTTCTTTCTCAGTGGCTTCAGCTGTGCTGGCTTCAATTCCAGAAAATTCTCTTTCTGGTGGTGGTCAACAGGCCCATGCTTGCCCCTCGTCGCTCTGGGAACAGAGTAGAAAGAGCCTTCCTGTTTTCAAGCATCCTCAGAAATGGTAGCTGCGACATCCTGTAGGAATCGCTACCAGTGATTCGTGCTTCCATCTGACCTGTTTGCCATGTGCACCAGGGAAGGCACGCATGTTCTTTTTAGATCTCCTGGCCGGTAGGCAAAAGCAAAGTAAACTGGTTTCCTGAAAGAAAGGGTAGGCTGTGGTTTAAAATGATACAAATACTCTTGTCAATTGAGTAACAATGTCCCTTAAGCTGCCGTTATATGTTGTATGTGGTACCTAACTTAGTCTTCACAAAGACTGGTGAACATTGTTGTTTTCCCTTTGCTCCGGCTCTTGGAACTTATCCAAGTCATTGTGCTCATTTGTTCGCCCAATTCATTCCTTCACGGCTGCGGCAAAATATCTGGAAGGGGGTTCACGGCGGCTCACAGTCTGAGGGTGCAGGCTGTCATAGTTGGAAAGACATGGCGGCTGGGCACATGGGGTCTGCACTTGGGGAGCAGAGGGAGGTGAGTGCGCATGCTCAGCTGGCTCCTCCCCTTTGCGTCAGTCAGAGACTCCAGCTGGGAATGGTGCCACCCACAATTAGGTTTGATTTTCTCTGTGTAAACTAAAAAAATGTAGAAAGTCCCGCACAGACACGCCTGGAGGCCTGTTTCCATGTTCATTCTAAATCCCATCAAGGTGACGCTCAAGTGTAACCAGCATAGTCTTCAGCTTGTGAGGGACAGAGTGGGATACTGTACAAAGACCAAGTGCATTGTGAGAACAGGGGGTGCGAGAAAAGTTCCAGGGGAGGGGTTCAGGCAGAGCCAGACTGGGGCAGGTAAGCAATGTGCAGCCAACAGGTGAGGCAGGCCCACAGCAGGGGGATGAAGGGTGGGGCGTTGCAGACAGTGTCAGAATGCAGAGCCAGGGAACAAAACTGCTCAGAAGAGAAAGCGAAAAACAGAGTTCTCCAACTCGGGAAAGTTTGAATACAGGAGGATGGAGTTAATGAGGCTTTACTGAGTTGACTACAGCTGTCACCGTGGTTTACTCCCTCGGCGCACAAGTCAAAGCTGAGGTGGCACGGACGGTGCTGGAGAATTTAGGTCACATGTCTTCTTGATACCTCACTGACATGTTTGTGGAATCAAACAAACATTTCCCATCTGCTTTTCAATTTCCTTCTGTGAATCAGGATCGCTTTGTCTCCAGACCCCTCCCCCCTCCGTGGGGGCAGAGCTGTGGATGGTTATACTGCTCTCGAGTAGAAGACAGTCAAAACTCCAGCTTCTTCAGCCTTCAGAACACCCAGTTTGTCATTCCGCAGATGCTTTTAGGCAGAGCTCTTGTATTGGTGTTACTTGCCGTGCTGCTGTGACAAAAGCTTTGGCAAAGCAGCTCATGGGAGGATAGGCTTGTTTTGGCTCACAGTGAGGAGTCCAGTCCATCATGGCAGTGTGGCAGCAAAGGCGTGGCGGCATGGCAGAGAAGGCGTGGCTCTGGAAGCTTGAGGCCGCTGGTCACATTGCATCCACAGTCAGGAAGCACAAAGAAAGGAAAGCTGCTGCCAGCTGACTTTCTTATTTCTATGTAGTCTGGGACCTGAACTGGCAGAATGGTGCCACTCACATTTAGGATGGGTCTTCCCACCTGAATTCACCTATTTAGATATTCGCTCAGACATGAGGAGGGGTTTGTTTCCATGGTGATTATAAATCCCATCAAGTTGGTAGTCAAGATGAGCTAGCAGGGCTGTGGAATGAGGACATCCCAGGAAGCTTTCCATGGTCCCTGAACTGGAGGGAGCAGAGCTTTTGCTTCTGGGCACTTGGAAACCCTTGGAACAAGAGTCCTCTGGGTGTTGGGAGCTGCTAGGCTGATAGATTTCTAGCTGCCCTGCCCTCCCCTCCCCTGGAGACAGCCATCCCCCTCCTAGACAGGCCCCTCCTCTGGATGCAGGCCCCTCCCCTGGAGGCAGGCCCCCACAGCTGGAGACAGGCATTTTGGGACTGTGTACATTTCCCTCTCCTATTTGCCATCAATTGATCATAACAGCTGCAATCAAATCCACTTCACCTTAATAAAAATGAAGCAGAGAGACTCATTCTGTATATTCCAACCACTTGTCCAAGTGCTGATTATTGATCTGAAAACAGCCTGTGCTTTGGCCTGGTAGTGTTAGCTTCATTTCCCCCACTTCAGGTTGCGGTAACAGCCATGGTGCCTACTTTGGAATTGCCCTAGAGGAACAAGATGATAGTGGACAGGCCAGCAAATCTCTCCTGGGTCAACAATTCATCATGCCGGAAATTGCAGAGGCTCGAGTGTGTTCAGTGAGCAGCTAACAACCCATGCTTCTCTCTCCAGTCAATCACACGCAGTGGGCTCACAGACTCTTATTGTTAAATTCAATTTCTTCAGTATGGCTGATAATTACGGTATTGAGCAATTGATTTTGCATAACCACACGACCTAAGCTGATTTGGATGTGATTGTCATAAAAGGGGCATGGCTGTGGTTGCGACTGCTTGCCACAGCCCCTGAAAAAACTGACAAGAAAGGGAACCTTCAAGACATCTCATTCTTTCCAGGCCGTTGTGCGGCTCCTTATGAAGTTAACAGTGGGTATTTTGGGAGCACCAGGGCAATGGTTACCTTCACTGCTGTGCAATTTCTCCTCCTCCAATCGTGAAGTTTACCGGCAGGTGAGGTCACTGGGCCAAGGGTGTGTACTTCAGTAAGAGCCTTCCTAAGACAGAGACTCCAAGCTGTGTGTTCTTCCTCTTGTTTTACCATGGACGATAGACCCTGGAATATTCTATTCTATTTCTATTCTATTCTATTCTATTCTATTCTATTCTATTCTATTCTATTCTATTCTATTCTATTCTATTCTATTCTATTCTATCCTATTCTATTCTGATGTTTTATTGAGTTCTGAAGCATTTGGAGAGCTCTGCGAGGGGTTGGACTGTCTTGTAACTTGTATATACCTTGTCTCTGTGTCTCAAAGTGCCACAGTGTGTGTCCTGGGGCAGGGATTTCATTGTTAGCTAGATTTTCACTGCTCAGAGACAGAGCCATGGGTGTTATGTTACTGTGTCATCATTTAGACCAGGCTGATGGAGGCACTCAGTGCCCCATACCCTACCCTTTAAGTAGGAAGGCTTTATGGTACCACACCGACGGCAGATGTTGCTCGCTCTTCTGAGCGGACTCAACAAGCAATGAGATGGGTGGGGGGTGAGAGAAGAGCACACACTGAGCAGTGCAAGATCATGAGATCTGTCACCATCAGTACAAAGACACATACAACACACACAAGACAAGCAACACACACATACTCACACACTAGTGTGCACTCTCATGCACAACTGTGGAACAATATTCAGATTGACCTTGATAATGTATATTAATTTGAAGACCACTAAGAAATTAAAAGGGACAATTATAAAATGACTTATCTGGAGGTGGCTAGTGTTTTTCCACTTTGGCATTTCTGTCCACACACACCTACTCAGTGCAGCCATGTAGGAGAGAGGCCAGTTAAACTCACGCAGTAGACATGTCCTGCTTTGTGCTGGATCCATTTCTAATTAAAAGACGTTGGGGATCTGTGTACAGTTATTCTCCATGTACTTGTTAAGAGCCTGCACTTTGCCAGGCGCGGCAAGTTGTGAAAAAGGCCGGTGGATTTTATTGAGACATCCATTCTGGTGGAAATGGGAAGAGAATAGAGAATAAACAGGCCGGGTATAGTGGTGCACGTTTGTAATCTCAGTGCTTATGGGGTCTGAGGCTGGAAAATCAAGGGTTATAGGTCAGTCTTGGCTACACAGTGTGATGGCGTCGCAAGGGAGCAAGAATAAAATGGAAAGGGGACATACATAATGAAAATACAAAATGTTGTGAAAGTCAGGCTTTTGTTTGGCTGGGCAAACGGGCCTCCTTCATTAGGGAGCGGCTAGGACAGCAAAGCACAGCAGCCAAGGGAGGAACCCAGAGGGGCAGTCCAGACACGAGTGGCTGCTGATGGGAAAGTTCAAAGAAGGAGCCAGAGCTAGGGCTGGAGCTCGGGGCAGAGCGCTTGCTGGAAATGCAGAAAGCTCTGGGTTCAGATCCTGATGCTTCAGAAACAGAGTAGCACAAGCCTGTATTCCTAGTGTGGTGACAGAATGTTCAAGGTCATCACTGAGTACACACGAGTCTGAGGCCAGCCTAGACTACATGACACTCTTTCTCAAATAAGTTAATAAAGTAAACTTAAAAATAAGGAGGGGACCAGATCGCTACAGGGTTTGGGGGAGGGGAGGGAGGTGTGGGATGAGGTTGCAGAGAGACCAGGAGAAGTAGCTGTTTTCAGGGTCAAAGCCACTGTAAAGCTCAAAGTAGGAGGAGTAGCGAACACGGACTTGTATTTTGAAACGCCAAACTCTGGCTTTCTGCCACACAAGGTGGAACACACCTTTAATCCCAGCACTTGGGAGTTCGAGGCCAGCCTGGTCTACAGAGTTAATTCCATGCATATTGAGGGCTACACAGAGAAACCTTGCCTCAAAATCAAAACCAAGACAGTGACAGTGGATTGTGGGGCAAGGGGTATGTCTAGGGATGTACTCGCGAGTTCATCCTGAAAAGGATAGCTTTGACTTGAACTTGGGATTCAAGCCATTGACCCTGCAAACGTTTGTCCACCCTCTAGGGGTCCTTTCCTTCTCCATAGGTAAGGGACCTGGATGGAGAACAGAGTGACCGGCTCCTGGGAGGAACTGGGATGCTTAAGTCAGGTGTGAAATTATTACTTCTTTGGATACTAGCAAGAAGGCTAACTTTGGAAAGAGGGAGCAATAGAAGCAGCAGCAACAAAAATGTGAGTGCAAAATAAGGAAGTTGATAGGAACAGGGAGCTGCTATAGAAGAAGGCAGAAAACTCGCTACCTGCCTCTGGCCGGGAAGAATTTCTATAGACTACCACCTAAGATGCCCTGCAATATACTCAATGTATCCAACGTTTTGTCATTAGTAAGAACTAACTAGTAGTTAGGGGGTTTAAGAATATAAAGATTAGTGTTTTCTTCCCATGTAAGGGCTGTATTGGCTCAGATGTAGTGAGGCCTTAATAAAATATGAAAATTAACAGTGCCGGGTCTCTGGCAAGCCACCTTCTATAGCTCGAAACCATTAACACTAGTTCAACAGGAAAAAAAAAACAGAGTTCTAGCTTCTTCAAATTTTATCTCTCTCCCCCTCTTTCATCTTCTCTGTCAATTAGAACTAGACCCTTTGTGTTTTGTAATGTCAGATGCTGCATTTTGCTATATTACTTTAAATATAGTTGGGCTTCATTTTTGGATGTAGTTAGATAACTTGGATTAAACTTCTTTTAAGGCTTAATTTCAAGTATTGGGAAGATACAGTACTGCATTAGTTTCACCAGGTTACTCAGATGCCACCCCTTGCCACGTTCTCTCCTAGTTCTCCCTCCTCCTTGTTTCCCACTTGGCCCGCTGGGAGCTCTGGGATGATTTCTGCCCTGCTCTTTCCCAGGGCTGCTGCAGATTGAGAATGCATTCTTTCCCGCAGGTGGACCTCGCTCTGCGGTCCGGGTCCGAGGTCTGGGGACTCCCTCTGCAGACTGTGTCAGGTTGTATCTTTGTGCGGCCATCCCAGCTCTGTGGCTAACTTCACGAACCATTGCCATTCTGGAATCTAGCAAACCTGAGGATGGAGTTTGCCTCTGTATGTCTGGATGGAGGTTTAGAAACTCATACTGGAAGATGGGGAAATCATAAGACACATCTTATGTTGGGAGCAGTGAGACCTCAGATCCTGAATTTCTTGTAATTCCCTGATCTGAGTGCCTACAGCTGCTCTGAGCACGAGACCTTCAGGAGTTCCTGATGACAGGCAGGAGAGTAGTTTCTGGTGGGTTTGGTTGGGGCGCGGCTATCTCTATATAATCTGCCCCTGAACACGATAAAGGGGGCATTCTTGGGGAATGCAAGGATGACCCGTGTTGCTGTCTCTCTGTCTGTGTGTGTGTGTGTGTGTGTATTTTAACCTCCAGCCCCCTTGCCCGAAGCTCGCGAACTGGGTGCCAGTGCACAGAGCGCAGACACGGGGACGCAGTGCATGGCAATCTTTGTTTTTTTGTTTTTTGTTTTTTTTTTTTCTTCTTTTTGAATTTTCACCAGCACTACCTTAAACTGCCCCTTGTCTGGTGGCGGAAAACCAATGTTCGTACTTCGTCTGACTTTCCAGTTGTGTGGTTATTCTAATTGCTGATACTCCCTCACGGAACCTCGTTAGCATAGATGTGGCCACTCCAGTTTATTGGTCCTTTGGTCAGCACTTCCCGCCATCCACGTACCTTCCTTCTGCTTGGATACATTTTAATTTTGCTTCAGTGTTTTCTGGTGGATGCGGTCCTGGGAGGCACGCTTTTGATAGCAGTGCATGTCAAAAATGACCCCATGCCGGGCAGTGGTGGCGCACGCCTTTAATCCCAGCACTCGGGAGGCAGAGGCAGGTGGATCTCTGTGAGTTCGAGACCAGCCTGGTCTACAAGAGCTAGTTCCAGGATAGGCTCCAAAACTACAGAGAAACCCTGTCTCAAAAAAACAAAAAAAAAATGACCCCATATTTCTTTCATTATTTTTTTTAGCTTGGCAAAAAAAATCTAAATTTAAAATAGATATGCCTTGAGGACTTCACCCTAATTCTTTCCTGAATCTTACATTTTATGTACTATTTTTAACAGTCATGTATTGACAGCCTGTTTTACCTACTTAGAAGCATTTAGAATTTTTGTTTATTTCAAAACTCAGAAATGCATATATTACACAAAGCAATCCCAATTGCTTTCATGGGAGGAGAATGGAGACATTCAATTTAAAATCGAGCACTAAGAAGAAAAGCCACAGACAGTGGTTACCCCTCCCCAGCTCGTTCTCCCATGCCTTGGGCTCACCTTGATTCCTCTTATTTCCATCTGTGTCCTCTGTACATCCCGAACTTCCTCAGACAGCTTTTGTCTATGGTCGTGAGACAGGAAGCCCCGGGGTGGAAGCCTGTATTCCATTAGCAGTCATTTCTCCTCTCCACAGAAACTGGTTCATTGTTTTATTTTCTTCATAAACAACTTTGCTTGTCAGACAGCCATAGATTCTCTTAATTCAGTATACAAATGTTCTGAAATTGCATATCAATTTATACTTAGGTCACGAAATTCCAGAGTGAGAACGACAGACTTGATGTGGCCATTGTCTACACAAGTTCAAGCTTTCAGTGGGCACCAGTGAGGAAAGTCAGCGCTAATAACCGGTCAGAGGGAACATTCTCGTGATACTTATATCATGTAATCTGTTCTCAGTTATATAATCATCCAAACTGCAGGCATCTTCTAGAAGCCACAGTTGGTAACAACCAGTCAATCTCTCTCCTTCTCTCTCTCTCTCTCTCTCTCTCTCTCTCTCTCTCTCTCCCTCTCCCTCTCCCTCTCCCTCTCCCTCTCTCTCTCTTCTAGGGATCTGTGAACCAATTCCTACTTGATCTAGTTACAGATCTGATGACAAGCAAAAATGCAGATGCCACCATGATCTAAATTGGTGAACCAATGATTTTTATTGGAGTTACTTATAGAAAAAGTGGGTGAGATGCTACTTGCAGAAATAGAAATGACTCAAAGACAGCTGCCTCATCAAAGATCACCCCAGCATAGGTGACAGCTTTAAAAAATCAAATTAGAAGCCTTGAGCACACTGCACCACCTGTAGGCAGCTCCATGTGTTGGTGCACACCCTCTCCAGAAAGCTCAGTCCTTCCGAGTCCCTTCTAGGCGGTTTGTCTGGTGTGTGCTTCTTCCAGAAAGCTCATCTTGTCTAAGAATGTCCCTCGAGAGTCCTTGCTGCTTATAGATTCTTGGAGAAAAGGGGGATTATGAATCTGGTTGTTCAGAGACTTCCTGAAGCCACTGAGCAGTTAACTTCCTGAGCTTAATAAGATTGCTTACAGAATGGGCTGTTTTGCCCCTCCTCAGAACATCTGTTATTTATCTTGCTTCCTTAGAACATCCAGTGTTTTCACCTCCCCTTCAACATCATGTGTCTTAAGAGATTCCCTCAAAACTGGAAGGTTTCTGTCCTAGAGGAAACAGCTACACAATAGTGGTTTAATATCTATGGTCATGCAATGCAAAGAATGGTCATTCCCTTTTCAGACACTTCAGAGGGAGATGAGAAACAAGCACCATGGGGAGAGATACTTTTGTCAGAGTGCAGGCCTCTGAAGTATGAGTTGTTATCCTTCTCTGGTCCACATCATGCATGTCAGGCCTGACACGTAAGCTGTGAGGGGAGAGCTCAGCCTCCTTTGGAATCGTAACATCCATGAGTCATTCATTGCACGTTTTGACCAGCAAGACTTTGATGTCCCCTCTGTGGCTGTAACACAAACCGCATTCAGTTCAGAGTCTTCAGTAGGGACGTTGCTTTGCACAGCTCTGAATACACAGGAGAGGACATCCAATACAGAGGAGAAATGTGAAAGGAAGCTGGAAGGGTAGACTAGAGGCGGAGAATGCGTGGTTAGGAATTAGTATTGGAAAAGAGCACACATCGTCTCCAACATCTGCAGCGTATGTGTGTCTAGCTCCACGAGGAGACTTTGATGGAGTTACTTTGTATAAGAAGGGGCATGCAGCCAGTGCCCACAGACTGGTGAACGGGACCCAGTGGACCCCAGGGCCCCAAGGCTACTACTTGCGCTCAGACAGACTTTCCTGACCTCTGCGCTGACACTTCAAAAATGGGGTTGCCGGCAAGCGATTGCAGCCAGGCTATCTGACTCTAGAGCCCCCCCCCAAAAAAGAAAAGGTTTTCAAGGGGGACACAATGGAGGTTTTGTGGATAGAAGGCAAACAACCAAGATATAAACTAGAGAATCACACCTGCACCCAGTGATGGAGTCCAGATGGGAGGGACGTTCTCCAAAGATCTAAGAACACACTGAGATGTGCTTAGGCAAGGAGGCTGTGCATCCTGCACCCCTTATCAGGAACAGCTCTTTACAGCCAGAGTGTGCGCCTCCCTCTCTGTCCTCAGTCAAGGTAGTGCAGAAGAAAGTCTGGGTGAGCAGAGTCAGGGAACTTTCAGCTTGACAGAAGAAGGACCAACTAAGGACCATGAAATACGTCTTGGGAGAAATGGTCTATGAGAGTGGAGATGATTAATACCCACAAATGGTTCCATCTGGTTACATTTACTTATAAGTACTTACTGTGTGTATGTGTTCATGTGTAATACATGCATGTGCAGGTGTGTGTGTGTGTGTGTGTGTGTGTGTGTGTGGTGTGTGTGTGCAGGCCAGGCGACAGCACCAGCTGTTATTCCTCAGGTGCTGTCCTTGTTTTGGCTGTTGATGGATGTATTGATCATAAGACAAGATCTCTCACTGACCTAGAATTTACTCAGTAGGTTAGAATGGCTGCCCAGCATACCCGAGGAATCTACCTGTCTCTGTCTCCCTAGAACTGGGCCCACAAACCCACACCACCATTCCTGGTTTATATTACCTGGGTCTGAGGACCAAATCAGGTCCTAAGTACCAGATGAGCCATCTTCCTGGCTCTGGTTATGTTTAAATTGCTACTTTTTACATTGCTATAACAACCATAAACATCTATAATCGTTCTGAAAGCAATAAGGCAACTCAAGGCAAGAATAGCAGAGATGGTCATAGATTTTAACTCAGGAATATCACCCTGAGGAATGCATCCTAAGGAAATAATTTCACAGAAGCAGGAAATCTATATGCAGGAAAGTGTTCATTAGAACAGCTTTATAATATCAACAACAAAAGTCACAGAGAAATAACAGTTGTGAAACTGTTTAGTAAATTACGGAACATTTAGTTTGAGGAATATTATTCAGCCATTAAAATTACAATTATGAAAATCACAACAGATAAAGAAAAATGTTTACACTACAGTGTTAAGGGGAAACAGTGGAATTACAACAGTGTGTACATTATGATCGCATCTGTTTAAAAATGAGCACGTGAGCAGAGAGAGAATGTGACACTTTACACTCCTGTGCTTGCTCAGAAGGCATTTGGTGGCTTTCTCCTCTTCCAGATCATGCTCAGTAAAGGATAGTTATGTTCTTACCAAACCGCTTTGGAAGCAGAATTGGTCAAGGGAGGTATAAACAATGGGGTCAAGCCAACACAAGCAGAAATGGCCCTGTTTTTTTAGTTTCATAACGACATGATGAAAGTCATAAGCTGGCTTCTGCTGTGGGAAAAAGACGTTCGCTGACTGACACTGTCCATGTTCTCAGACCATCACTGACTGATGCTGTCCGTGTCCTCAGACCATCACTGATACTGTCTGTATCCTCAGACCATCACTGACTGACTCTGTGTCCTCAGACCATAGCTGATTTGACACTATCTATGTATTCAGTTATCTTCCTGCAGTGATTTCTTGACTGAGGTCTTCTGAGATACATAGTGTTTAGGACCTGAGTTGTGTGGTATTCCCTCTTTACTCCTTAAAAATAGTTTAACAAGACTGTGTGTGTGTGTCTGTATGTGTGTGTGTGTGTCTGTAGGTGCGTGTGTGTGTCTGTATGTGCGCGCGCACGCGTGCATGCACATGCATGAACATACTGATGCTTAATTTTACTGGTTATGCATGTATGTGGCTAGAACTACATACAGTTATGTAGGCAGCAGCTGCTGGTTCTTTTCCTGGCCACCCAGACCCAACTAATAACACAAAACTCTCTTAATTATAATACTGTTTGGCCAATAGCCTAGGCATATTTTTAGCTAACTCTTACATCTTATATTAACCCATTATTATTAATCTGTGTATTGCCATGAGGCTGTGGCCTACTGATAAGGTTCTAGCTGGTGGCTGGAGTCTTTCTCCTTTGGCAGTTATATGGAGTCTCCTTGACTTCACCTACACACACGCTCTATTTCTCTGTTTGGAAATCCCACCTAACTTGCCTATACCAAGCTGCTGGCCGAAACAGCTTCCTTAATAATCAACGGTAATAAAATATATTCACAGCATACAGAGGGGAATCCCACATCATGGGTACTCTCTGGTAACTTGATTTTCAGTAAGATTATGTTCTTCAGCCTCGTTCCCCTTGATGTGTGTACCTACAGCTTGTTTATTTCCACCTCTAGTTGGTAAAAGCGATATTTGATTATATGAATATACAACAACTTATTTATTCAATGGCATGTTGATTGGCATCTGTGCCTCTAGTTTTTAGAATCCTGAGCAGTTCTATTTGAAGCAAATTTGAATATGTCTCAATGTACGCACCAAGGGATTTCTCTAGGCTGCATTCTGGAGACATATTAAAGATATATTTTGGCAGGATTTTAAATTTAATATGTGGGCAGGAGTTGTACTCCCACACAAATGGCATTACGAAACAATCGGTTCCGTCCTGTACTAGTAAAATCAGGAATTCTCCATTAAAATGTAATGTAAATCATGATTGAACTATTAAAATTTAAGTGATCACATTTCAAGCAATTAAAATGACAGCCATTTTGCAGAACCATTGGTCATCGTTAGTCATTTGGTAGCACTGTGGCTGCCATATTGCATTTTTACAAGGTGCTTCGAGTGCAGCTCAGGTGGTGCCAGGTGTCATCTTACCCAGGGAAGCACTGTATTCTGTGATAGGGATGCCCCCACCCACTGCTACTCCTCCCTTTCTGTCTAATGGTGGAGCTCTTTAATGACCATGCCAACTCAGTTACATCTCAATAGTCAGTTTCACCAAGCATCCATGAAGAGGGTGCTTGCTTCTTGTCTCACTGAATTTAACCATTGATGTGGGCTTTGGTTATTAAAGAAACTGTCTTGGGCCTGCGCACGGAATAGAGGTAGGTGGGGAAAACTAAACTGAATGCTGGGAGGAAGAAGGCGGAGTCAGAGATAAGCCATGTAGCCCTACAGGAGACAGACACTGGAACTTTAGCCAGTAAGCCACAGTCATGTGGCGATACACAGATTAATAGAAATGGGTTAAATTAATATGTAAGAGTTAGCCAGTAAGAAGCTAGAGCTAATGGGCCAAACAGTGATTTAATTAATACAGTTTCTGTGTGATTAATTTGGGGATAAGTCGCCGGAATGAAACAAGCGGCCTCCTTGCAACAAACCATGTCAATCCATGTGATTTGGAAGTTTCCATCAGAGCCTGGCGAGCTCGCCTGTGGGTGCATAAGTGAAGATAATGACTACCTTTCCCCAACCTTCACCTAGCATACACAAGCTTGCTTGAAACAAGAAGAGGGATGAATGCACTTACTTTACCAGACTAGGCTAGGCTTCAAACTAAGGATGCCAAAGGACTGTCCAGAAAAGGAACTCATTAAAGGCCAAATACAGTAGAAGATGATAATTCCTTTCAGTTAGGCTGGGTGTGACCCAAGAATTCAAGCTGGGTTCAACATTTGAAAAATCTTTCATTCCATACCATGGTTATTTCTGCAAATACATAAAAACTTTTTAACATTTATTCCTTATTTCAATTTTTAGCCATAAAGAAAAATAAATTATGCTATTTATAGGAACATGAAACGGACTTCACTGTGTTAAGTGAAATAAGCCAGTCTCACAAAAGCAGGCGTCCTGTGCTTTTCCTCACAATGTGATATGTGGAGAAAAACAAAAAAGCAAATCCAAGGGAGATTATTAGGGATGTGTGAGGAAAAGGTTGAGGTGGAATGAGGTGTAAGGAAGATTCGCCAAATCTCTCATATTTTACAAATGTGCCCTTTTTTTAAGAAAGAATTACACGAGATTGGTTAGAGACATCCAATGTCTCCACTTTGTACAGCACAGGGACCCGTTGTCAGCCTCGTAGCTCATGCTCCTCATGGTCTCCTATCTAAAACCAGAAGTTACACCAAGTTCTGCCACTCAGAGTGGGTCGCGTAAATATACGCTTGTTGCTGGAGTTGTCTCAGACACCCAGGAAAGTTTGCAATGCACCGAGCACTGCAGCGTGATGAGTCTGATATGCATTTCCTTTAGTTATGTCAGCCCTCTCTGAAATGCCAAATCTAAAGAGAATGTGAGCCAGAAAGCTTATCCTCATCTATAGCTACTGTATACCAAATCCTTTCTAGAAACCTCCAAAGGGTATTAGCTAATCTTATTCACGGAATGAAGTCTAATGACAGCCACTCTCTGATCTACAAATCTTTTAGCTGCTGCTTTTTTTGGTCGCAGACCGTTCTCTGAAACGTGTTGCCATCAAAAGATCGGCTGCCTAATGAGACAGGTAGGAAGCCTGCTCTCAGAGAGGCAGGCTCTTCTCTTTTCACTGTTCCACCAATGATTTCCCCAGCTATCTGGTCACATTCTCCCTGGGTGACTCCTTTGACTTCATCAGGTAATGTGTCTCTCTTTGTTAATCACACAATATGGCTTTCTTATCGACCCTACCTACCCCATGCTTTTTCTCTCCCCATCTTGGCTATTGTGTTGCGGGGAGGATGAGCAAAATAAGACATACTTACTGTATTGCCTTGAAAGAGAATAGTTGTCAAAATAACACCACCCCATGTACCCCTTTCTGAACTATCTCACTGATGACAACAATGGATTGTTCTTGCTAAGGCTGTAAAGCTAGTTTAGGCAAGGCAGACAAGAAACATTACTTAGCTCTCATCAGCAGCCTTCAAATTATTTCTGAAATTCTGCTATCAAATTCCTATTATCAAAATGTAAAAGAAATACCCAGACACTTTTTATAGGTTTTTTAATATGACAGAGATTTGGAAATGGGATATTTTGATACTTAGGGAAAGCACATGTCGTATGCTTGTCAATGTTTTTCTTTATAGGAAGGTGGTGGTTTCCAATTAACTAAGTCAGTGTCAGCTCACCTGTGCAATTGTTTCCATTGGCATTTGGAAGGCAGCTCAGTGGGAAGAAAGATTGACAGTGAAGGAATTATTTCCTAAGCCATAGTTTCACTTTGTGGCAAATGGTCTCTCTACCTGTCTCTACCTATGGAAGCATCTAGATTTGAAAGAGTTTTCTATCATTTGCTGTTTTACAGATGTGGCTAACTCCCTTGACTGTTTGGAGCAGTGCTTCTATGATAGATATTGCTGAGGAGATCTGCGAGCAGTTTCTGGACTCAGCTGTGGTGAGCTATTATTTTACATTAGTTATTATCTTCTGTGGCTTCAGATGGGAATGAAAGCATCAGTTGAGAGAAATGTGTCTGATCACATAGTCCAGACACAGGAAGACGGAACACACTCAATAATTTAGTGACTGTTTTTAATAACATCAGAACAGATGTGTATGCCAGAATTATTACATAGGGAAGGGAAAGGGATGATGGTGATGGTGATGGTGATGGTGGGGACGCTGATGGTGATGACCGGTACATTTGAAGTCATGGACCATGTGAGGGAAAGGCTTCTATTGTTCTTACCAAAGAAGAAAAAAGGGGATCTGATTTCAAATAGAGAGGATTTCCCAAAGAACACTGAGCTAAGATGAGTTGGACCAAATTACACGGCTAATCCATTGACTATAAGTTATTTTCATCTTCAGAGGGAAATAAAAGTTAATGCAATAAATGGTGGGGAAATGAAACAACCTTGAATGTCCCTATTAACAGACAAGTGGATGATGAGAAAATCTCTAGAAGCGAACTGGGAATCAGATCAAAGCCTGTGGGTAATGTCTGAGTACTGGAGGGTACTAGAGGTCATCAGGGCTGGGGGCGTGGAGCAATGGCAGGGCTTTCCTGGCCCTGAGAGAGAAAGAAAAGAGAAAGGGTGGGGAGAGATTTTGGTTTGTGCACTGTTCATCCTGCCACCACCAGGACCCGGGTGTGATCTGTAGTACCCACCCAAAGCAGCAAACCAAGGCGGGCATAGGGACACCCTTGTCATCTCAGTGCTGGAGAAGCATAGACAGGCAGATCCCCCGCGGCTTCCTGGCCAAGCAACTCCATCTGTTTGGCACATTAGAGGATGTTTAAAAACTATGTGAGTGGTGGGGAAGAATATGCAAAGTTGTCTTCCAGGCTCTACATACAAGAGCACACATGTACATGTGCACCCTGACACACACAAGCCAAGGGGAGGAAGAAAGAGAAGGAGGGAAAGGGGGGAGAGATGGAGGAGGGGAGAAGAAAGTACTTAGCAGGCACATGAATCCGCTGCCAAACCTGATGACCGGCTTTCAGTCCCTGAAATCAATATGGTGTGTAGGGAAAACAGTTCTTGCAACACACATGCCCACACATGTGTGCATACGCATATACTCACTTACAGGCACATATGTGCCTTGGTACCCCTACCCACCTTCAGCCACAAACCCTCCAAAAGCAGTGCAGGCCATTGCAGCAGGCAGCTGATGTGCCCCAGACTGCAGGAGGAGACACACCTAGAGACACGGAAGCGTACACGGAAGGCTCTCACTGACGATCATGGTGCCACAGGCCGCCGCCCCATCACCCCTGGCTGATGGAATTCTCAGTTGATGAAAAAGCCACACAAATTTAAAGGCTCAAAGACAAATCAGTGTTTCTGAAGAACGCATTAAATCTTGTGTTAATTTTATTAGTGAAACCGCCACTCTGTCATCTTGTTATAACCAAATCATGGCCCGAACCTGAGAGAGCATGCTCAGACACACGGGAGAACCCAGCCAGGGTCATTCAGGATCATTTCTTTAGATTTCTAGTTAAAGCAACCAATTTGTGAGCACCATTGCATTTCAGGACATCCTACAGAAGGACAGGGCAAGGTAGGGGAACAGTTGTATTTCTGAACAAATAAAATAAATGAAGATCTATTTCATAGGGTTCTCACTAATGCTGAGAAATACTTTGAACAACAACCATGGTCACTGGGGTGCTGTAATGACATGCCCCATTATAAAATGTAACAGTAAAAAAATAAAAACATAGGAGTGGAAATTTAACAATTGAACATTTAATGGCTGCAATTATGGCAAAAGAATAATGAACCTATTAGACAGGAGAGCTGGCAATTACTCTACAGCTTATTGGAACACAGCTGTGAAAAAGTAATACAGCCGCATACTTAAAAATGGTTATTAAAAGGGGATAATGCATTCTGTTTACACCGACAGAAGCAATTTTTCTTCTGAAATGAAATGGCCCTTTTTGGCTATCAGACATATGAACTCAGATATGATGAATCCCACTATTTAAAGGTAATGCATTTTCAAATCTGCCTTTCCAGCTATAAATGATGTCTCCATAAGACCATAAGGGTGAGATCACTTTAGTGGAAGAAATGGAGGAACATGTCAAAAATAGACTTATAAACACTAAATAAATCACTCGGAGAAAGGTACGCTAAATTTTAGCTGATTCAAATGCCTGGGATAAATTAAGTCTCTACAAGTTCAACAACAAGACCTGTCAAGAGTATCTGGGAACTGGAGTCCTCTATGACATCACTGTTTTGGGGTTCAGGAATGATGGGTGTGTCCCACTAAATCTTCAGAAGGAAATACTTGTAAGCGCAATTTGTGTGGCCAAACTCACCTGTAGATTCATGCAGCTATGAGAACCAGGGAGTCAACCGGATGGACTAGGGGCTGTCTGGAAATGAGCAGCAGTGTCAGGCAGAGTACTGGAGAACCACTGGAGGGTGGGAAGGTGCTCTACCAACAGCCTAGACAGATGGAGGCAGGACGGAGTCAAGACCTTGACACCTGCCAGATGGTTTCACAGGATACACATTCTTAACGTGGTATCAATTTCTGACCACTTTCAAGGTAAACTGGTAGAACATAATGAAGGCGTAAGTCACAAACAATGCCACAGCAGTTTGGAATTATGATTAATAGGGTAGTATTTATTTAAAGGGGAAAAAACTTACAGATCACCGTCAGCCCTCTGTACAACCAGGAAGGGAGTCTAGTCGCCAGCCGAGCAGGAAGTGAAGAGAGAGAGAGAAGGAAGTGGCCGCTTTTTTAAAGGGAGAGAGACCACGCCCCAATGGGCTGGTATCTCAGCGGCTATAGGCTGGAGGAGCGGAAGGACCTCCCGCAACACCTCCCCCTTTTGTTTAAGTAAGAGAGTTCTAAACCTACTATGAAATTATATACAATAAGTACAAATATCCTATTCTAACTAGATTAAGTCTTGTATAATAAATAACTTGGCCAAGTCATGAAAGAAAAGTAACTACATTTATATAGTCTTCAACCCCATCGAAGATCTGAGAAGGGAAATAATGTTACCTGGGTAATTAGGAAGTTCAGTGAAACAACTTCTAAAACATGCAACAATTCACAGAGACAACTAGCTACCTGGGCAATCACCCAAAGTCACATTAGCAGCGTTGAAGCAACCAACTTTGGCTAAGGCCTAACATAACTGACATACCATTTTCAAAGGCAAGCAACTTTTCAAAACTATCTTACCCTGTCTTGGCAGGATATGACAGTCCTGTTTTATCCGTTGATGAACACTCTGTATCTTTGTCAGTGGTTGAGGTATGGGCATTTCTTTGCCCCAAGGCCAGTTCTGCCAAAAAGAAAGGCTCCAGGTGGAGTGTCTTTGGTGCTCAACATTCTCTCGGAAATAGAGCGGTGTTGCCAGGAGCAATTGTGTCTCACTATCACGAAACTCTTAGTTAGATTAAAGGCCATTTTCTACAGCTCTTTGAAGAGGTTGAAGATTATCTATACTGAGTATAATCTCTATATATCTAAAGAACCTGATCAGTCTAATTATAAATGACAAACTTAGATGACTATTAATCTATATAATTCTCAATATCTATCTAACTTAGAGACTAAGACAAGAAACAACTGTGTAACAAATGAGGATAATGACCTCCAAATATAAACACTGTACAAATATACATTACAATATGGTAAATATATATCAATACATAAACATTATATAAGTATCTTAATCAGAGGTAAAAATGTACACTGCAATATGGTAAATATATACAATATATATATCAATACAATATATGTTAATACATAAAAAATATTTTAAACAGAGGTAGAAACATGCATGCATACAATAGTCAATATAATTTAACTTTGTATCAATATACAAGAATCAATACCAATATTTGTCTGAAAACAGTAACTCACAATTATAAATCTATTATCCCATCAACATAAAATAGAAATCTAAATTATTCCGAATGTTTGAAAATCACATCTATGGGAGATCATCGGCCCATGCCTTTACTCTCTGGCAGAACCAACTCAAGCCATCCACAGCAGAGGGACATGGCTTCGTTTTGAGTCCTTATGCAAGGAAGACCCATGATTTATGGAGATGTCAAGATCAGGGGCAGTTTTCTCGAGAAAACTCCACTGTTGTCCTCTTTCCTTCCGCTGTCTAGTCATCTTATGAGGCATAGCTAGAGGACGGTGACTCACTAGACTCTGAACCTCGACTGGCCTGGAAAAATCTGGTGAGCAAATATCCTGCAGCTCCAGTCTGCTTTGGGCAGCAAGTGGGCCACCCTCTAGAGCAGGGGTTCTCAACCTTCCTGATGCTGCAGCCCTTCGGTACAGTTCCTCCAGTTGTAGTGACGCCTAACATTATTGTCATTGTAATTTTGCTAGTGTTCTGAATCATAATGTAAGTATGTGATGCGTAGGGTATCTGCTATGCAGCCCCAAAGAGTGAGAAGCACCACTTTGGAGCTTTAAGCTAGTTGTTCTTGTGGAGCCTGAACGCCTAGTGGATGTGGGAAGGGACATTGAATATGATCTTCGGTTCCGTTTAGGCCATTTTCATGTTTAACTTATGGAAAAGAGCAAAGTCAGTTATTTTCGAGCCCAGGATGTGGCTTGGGGACAGGGAATGAGCAGAAGACTGTAAAATAAGAAGATGCTTCTGTAGTTTAGAGGTCACAGATCTGTTCTGGGGAACTACAGATTCTCTAGATTTTCACCCCCAAAATGCACATACATCCAACTGCAATGGACTGTCAGAGTCCTGTATGTGGCAGGAAGTCTGCATTTCTAGACTGAGATCCAGAAAAGAGTCGAGTATCACCTTTTATGGCCTTTGTCTGAATAAAGTTTATGTAACTGTCAATTCTCAAGCATTTCATTTAATAAGGTCTGCTGGAATGGAGAAATCAAATTAATTTGGTTAAAATGTCTGCAAATAAATAATGGCCCTGGCTTTCCTACCAAGTCTGTTTCCAGTTGGCTTGAATTTCATTCCTTCTCTTGTCTCATGCTTACCCTGCTGAGGAAGCAACAGAAAAGGCCATCTGGCAGGTGGGCAAAGACAGGCTTGCACAGGGACAGCTCTTAGTCATGCAAGCTTGACTTAAGAGAGAGCGAGACTGGAGAATTGTTTATCCGCTGTCTTCTATTGACTGACCTGACTTCTAAGCCAACCTTCTTTCCATCAAGTTCAAGATGACAGACAGCAGTGAGAACTCGGTCCTCCACAGGAGGCAATAGAAGTGGGTGGTGAGAGCTCCTTCTTGGGTGGGGCTTCCATATGTGTTCTAGGACTGCCTCCCAGGGCTGCCTCTATCTTGCTGGCTTTTGTGGTTGCCCCATTGGTGCCATATTCCTTGACTCTTCCTTTAGGGGTCTCTGGACTTGGGTCACTAAATATGGAAATACGGTGTATCTCTTCGTACCTCTTCTACTTTCTGACCCAGTTTGCCTTTTGTAACTGGCAGGTTTCTCTCCCACCTACCAGTTCCTGAATAACCACTCTGAAGTTTAATATTAATTACAAACTGTTTAGCCTATTAGCTCAGGCATATTATGAACTAGCTCTTACAACTTAAATTAACCCATTTCTTTTATTCTATTGTTTACCATGAGGCTCATGGCTTGTTACCTCACTTCTTGCTTCTCCAGCGGCTTCTGGCATCTCCCAGACTCCACCTTCTTTTTCCCTCTGTTTTTGCTTGGATTTCCTGCCTGGCTCTATTCTACCTGGCTATGGGTCAAATCAGCTTCTTTATTAACCAATGGTAATAAAACATATTCACGGAATACAGAAGGGCATCCCATATCAGCTTTTAGATTTTGATCCCTTAAAAGAGCCTTTCAAGTGTCTTCTAGGGCTAAGGCCACTCTTGTTAGCTCTTGTCCCAGTAATTTCCTGCCCTGTCTGAAATTCAGAGAGAGAGAGAGAGAGAGAGAGAGAGAGAGAGCGAGCGCAAGCGAGCCTGAGCAAGGCACTGACCTGGAGCATCTTGCAGCTCCACATCCCGGTGGCAGAAGGAAGGGAGAGACTCAGCTGGGGGAAGGTAGAGAGAGAAGGGTGCTTGCTCAGCATGAGCACAGACTTACTGAACTGTGAACTTCTGGCTTCTTTTATGGGATCATGCAGGTGGTTCAGCTAGAGGTGAGGAAGGCAGGTCAGAACAAGGGCACCATCCCACGACTGTGCGTGTGTGTGCTGCTGCAGATGGAGCCTATTGTGAAGTGAAATATGGAATTCTTCGAAAATACCTCAATTATTTTATGAAGAGTATAATTATATTGCTTTGTGTGTATATTAAAATTCCCAATTTGTTAAATGACAATATTTAGCATATGTGTCCTGATTCGTCTCTTTATGTGCATATACTTCGAGGCTCAAAATAAAAGAAAGTAAAAAATACAAAAAATTCTAGGTTTCTTTCTGTTTGAGAGAGGCTCTGAGGAAAGAGAGAAGAATGAGAGGCAAGAACAAAGGTAACAGATAAAAATGAGAAGACAGATACTTCTTTCGTGTGTGAATAAAGAGAAGTGGTCTGTGCTTCTTCATGGTCTTTTTTCTCTCTTTATCTCTGTCTCTAAAACATGAAATTCCCCTCAATTTCCATTGCCCAGCTCTACCCTGGTTGGTATATGTGAGTTAAAGTGTACAGAGGAACCGTAACTCCACAGTTGTTCCAAAGGCTTTTTACAGTCAGACACACAGGGCAAAGTCCGCCGACACTGTGATGTCATACAGGACCTCGCAAGGATGCCTTTTATTGACCAAAGGATCCAGACAGTTAAAGTCCCTCTCCAGATATGCTCAGCTACCCAACCACCAGCTCTGCCCACAAGTTTCCCCAGGGACCATTTTGATAATGAATTGGCGCCATTCCCGTTGACTCATCCGTCCCAAATGTTTCATAGAAACGCTTGACTAGTCTAGAAACTTGAGTTTCTAATCCCAGGTCTGCTTGGCACCAGCTCAGTTTTTTTTAACCCTCTGGAAATACAAGAATTAAGTTAGACTGTCTAGAAGATAGTCTGTAGATCTAAATGTTAGGATTCTGTGGTTCTCATCATCTATTCTGGCAGTGTTTATAACCTAAAGATGCTGTGTCAGCCAGGATTGTTTAGAGGAGCAGAACCCATCAGATAGACACATACCTCTAACTAGGCTTACACCATAGGGGCTGGGTAGCCCAGTAATGCCACTATGCATGCTGAAATGGTTGAGAGCCAGGGCAGCTCAGTCCATGGGGCTAGATGCCTCAGCAGTCCAAATGTGATTCTAGAAGATTCCTGGAGAGTATCTAGTTCCTCCTTAGTCTTCAGTCCATGTTGGAACCCAAACAAGGTCTCTAACATCAGCTATGAACGAATGGAAGTAGCAGAGGTGGACATTCCCCAACAATCAGCGGGAAAGGAGCAAAGCCCCACAGTCACCCCCACCCCCGTAAAAGGGCCAGTGTGAAGGTGCCGCCCACTTCAGCGAGGGTTCTTTTACCATCCTAACCCTTCATGGAAAGGACCCAACAGGTAGATGCGCATCTTAACTGAGTCCAAATCCAGTCAGGTTGACATTCAGGACTAATTATCAGACACAAAAGCCTGATCCTAGGTGTTCTGATGTGCGAGTTATCCTGTGTCAGCATTTGGGAGGCAAACTTGCATCTAGGCAAACGTGGACTCCTTGTTTTTCTGGATGCATCAGAAGCCTGTTTTCACTTGGTATGCCGGTACAGAGGAAGTGGGTCTGTCTGAGAACTGAAGAACATATGCAAATTTGTGAGTGTTAAGGAACTTATGCAAATTTCTCATCAAAATCCACCCCTTTCCTAGGTTATCATGATGGGGGAGTTTTGAAAGTCTGAAGCTGGCTGTGGCCTATGTCTGGAGATTGGACTTGCTTCCTTAGACACATGTGGACACAGCGCTGTGGGGCTTGCTTGTAAGCACCGAGCAGCTGTGTGTCTTTGCACTAGAATGTGACTCCATGAAGAAATGGTGTGAGCTACATTCCTCGAGAAACAGATTTTGTTGGCTAGAAGACATAAAAATGAGCCCAAGGTCTCACAGAGGAGGTGTTTGCAACAGTGATTAATAAGACATAGGAAATTATATTGTAGCTACACATCTCTGTGAATGTGTGCTGCCCATAGCTGATATCCAAGGTAAATATTTTGGATGTGGAATTGGCTCATGTATGCAGCTATCAATAGTGATTACAGTAGAATTCCCACATTTAAAAGATAAAGGCAGTTTCTTCTGAGTGAACAATGCAGATTTGGTGATTAGCAATAGAAACCTTTAAAAAAGGTGATAAAGGGCATTTGTTCAGAGGAAATGTGATCCGCTCTAAGCAAACTGTGTCTTACAGAAGAGGAAACAGAATAACTACAGTTACTAACATTTCACATCATCTGTTTAACATTTTCTTGGCCAGTAGTCACTGTTCACAGAGACAGGAGACGCTCTTTCCATCTGATACACTATACTCTTTTCGTTCTTGTTAGCAAGCCAAGAGAAGACAGCATATTTCTTTTATAAATCTGACACAAAAGACTCCTGCACCAGGGACTAGCTATAGTCTTCCAAATCTAAAGAATTAATCAAGCCCTTTATTTTTTTTTGCCCACTTATTTTCCCTATAGAATATCACTGTGCATATCACGACTGGTAAATCAATAATATTTAATGATGATTATATTAGCAACATTAATAACAGATTTTAATTCTTTTTGCAGCTAAATAAATTCCCTTGTGCAAAAAAGAAATTATTTGTAATTGCACATTGACTCACAAAATTTTCCAATTATTTCAGTGCAGGCTTTTCATACTTACACAGAGACACAGTAAATAAATAAGGCCTCTGTATGTGACAAACAGGCTGTCCCCTCTCAGCTGCTAAGGACAGCCTTCTTTGATCTTAGCGATAAGCTTAGAGGGGCAAAGGGTTTGACCCTTCACTCGCCGAGTTCAACGAAAAGCTTCTTCAGCAGCATTTAAGAGGGCCTTCGGCCATACTTCTTACATTCCCTCTCCAGTATTTTGATAACTCTGGCCTGTGTTTCTAGCTTTTCTTTGTGTCTGCACAGAGCACCGTCTCTTTGTTTATCAGGATCCCAGTGCAGTAGACATAATGCATGCTGCCTGTTTGTGAAGCAGTCAGTCCTTCAAAGTGTGACGTGGCCGCTAGCTTTATATTCAGCAACTCAGGCCTGCCAGAATCCTTTGCTTCTAGGCTTGGATGGAAGAGAGCAATGGCGCACATGGAGGAGAGCTGTCCTGTCAGCTCACGAGGCTGCTCTCTACTTCTGGAAATGCAGAAATCAGTCACATGACTCCACCGAGATTTGAGTGGGCAGAAGAACCCCAGCAGAGCTCATGGACTCTGGAGTACTTATATTCCCAACCACAGACAGCTTAAGAAAAATGGGAGCAATGTTGGCTTAGTGGTGGTGGAATCTCAACCACACCAAAATACAACAAAGATCTTCCCGGGATGTCTGATGGTTTGGAGCATGTGCCTCATCCCCACCTATACCTCAATGGCAGAGCCAGGCGATAGGGCCAGATCCAGTAGTGGGGAAACAGAGATGTTCTCTAGTGGACATGTTTTCCTGGAAAACAACATGCAAAAGTCAAAGTGGACAGACCAGCTGGTGTGTGGTCACAACAGCCATTCCAAGGGAACAGACACAGTCCTTACACATTAGATAGGCACTCCCAGAGCACATAACACATCAAGGGGACCGTAAAGCTTTGACTCTTTCTATACAGACAAATATTCTATTTTTAAGTGTTGATTCTTTTCTGAAAGCTGCCACATATGGGATAATAGGGACAGAAAAGAAGGGAAATTTTGTTCATCTGGACGTTGCGATCCTATATTGGCTTCTACTGAGATTTGAGTTGGTTTTGTCCTTCCAAAACTTCATCTTTTGGGGCTTGGCATGTGGGTAGCTATATTAGTAAGGATATACTCTAGAGTCTTGGCACTTACAGAATCAATCTTCCTATACACAGAGAGAGGGAGAGGGAGAGAGAGAGAGAGAGAGAGAGAGAGAGAGAGAGAGAGAGAGAGAGAGAGAGAGTGTTTATTGGAATAACTTATACACTACAGTCCAGCAATGGCTAGTTGTGAATGGAAAGTCCAAGAAATTGAGTAGTTGCTCAGTCCCACGAGCCCAGGAGTCTCAGCTGGTCTTCTGTAGATGCTGGAATCCTGAAGAAGTAGGCGCCAACTCCAGGGAAGGAATGGATGACCCCTCAAGGCAAAAGCAAGCAGGCGAAGAACAAATCCTTCCTCCTTCCATTGTGCTTATGCAGGCTTTCAGAAGAAGGCGTGACCCACATTAAAGGTGTGCCTTCCAGCCAGGCCTGGATTCCAGGCATGTGTCTTCCAACCTCAAAATGGGGATTAAAGGCACATTATCTTCTTGCATCAAGATGCATTCACAAATGTGCCCTTCATTTCTGTCGTATAGCCCATTCTAGGTGTAGTTATGTTGACAACCAAGAGTAGCCACAACAACAGCAATGCTGGGAGGTGATGGAATCTTGGAGAGGAAAAGTACAATGGGAGATATTTTCTCCACTTGGGGACATACCCTCAGGTGTTCAGGCACCAACTATGAGTACTTCTCCTTAGAGTTCTGTTTAATAGTCTCAGTGGCTCCTGCACCCCTTCCCAGCACCCACACGCAGCTCTGGTTGCCCATTCCTTCTTTTCTGCCCATGTCTGTTGAAATAAGAGCGGCGGGGCTGCGTCCCCGGCACCCGGCCACCCACATGGCTAGCTTAGCTTATGCCCCATTAGTTCCAGCCTCTTATTGGCTAGCCATTACATATTAATCTAACCCATTTCTATTAATCTTTGTAGCCCACAAGCTGGCTTACCAGGAATGATCTTAACCTGCATCTGCCTGGAGTGGGAGAACCATGGCAACTCTCTGACTCAGCTTCTTTCTCCCAGCCTTCTGTTCTGTTTACTCCACCCACCTAAGGGTTGGCCTATCAAGGGGCCTAGGCAGTTTCTTTATTCCTTAACCAATGAAATCAACAGATTGATATATGACACTCCCACATCACATGTCCTTTTCTTCTTCCCCTTGGCACCTGCCATTCCCATCCACCATGGCTTGAAACAGTGAGATAGCCTTTACCATAATGTGTGAGCTAGCATCAAGTCCTTAAAGTTCTGGAATCCAGCCACATAAACCTTTTCCATATAAGGTCAGTTCTTCAAGTATTTCCCTATAACAATGAAAAACTGGTTAATATATTAATGTGATGTGGTTGATAGCAGTGTTTACCTGAAATTTTTAGTAAGGCAGGAAATCCTGAAATATTATACATTGAGGATTTTGGTTAACACAGAAATACACATCACTCGGCCTAGATTTTTAATGCAAATCAGACATTCACACCTATGGACGCATTGGTTGATATAGCACACCTTGTCTTTTCAACATAAATCCCTAAACTATATGCTTTTTGCAAGCTTTCCAGTTAGTTTTCCCTTAAAATAAAACAGCAAATTTCAAACTCTGTCTTTTATGATTGTCTCTCCCACATCTACTTTGACATCTAATCTGACAGTCATTTCTTAAAAGTATGCAATTCAAAGACTCTAATACATCTGTGCAATTGTGCAGCCCTCTCTACAACCCAATTTTAGAAATTCCATCACTCCCTGAAGAAACTGTGCATGCATTAGCAGCCTCTGTCCCTGCCTCCTGCCCTGACTCCTGGTAGCTACAAGTCCACTTTGCTCCCATAAATTTACCTGTTCTGCAATCTTTTGGCCCAAATCTCTAACATTGAATGTCTATGTAATTCCTACAATCTAATTGTTGTCAGCAGCCTCTCAGATAATATAATTACACTTGTTGTGTTTTGTTTAGTTTTTGTAGATGGAGACTGTTTGCAGAGGTTTCTGTCCTGCCAAGTCCCACAGCCATTCAGGCCCAAAGAAACACAAACACACAGAGGTCTGCATTAATTACAAACTGGTTGGCCTATTAGCTCAGGCTTCTTATTAACTCTTACATCCTACATTAACCCATAATTTTTGACTGCATTGGCCACGTGGCTTGGTAACGTTTATCAACAAGGCAGTCTCATCTTGCTTCCTCTGTGTCTGGCACCAATTTGTAGTAAGGAGGCTGCTTGTTTGTTCCCAGCTGCCCATCCCTGAAATAACTACACAGAAACTGTATTAATTAAATCACTGATTGGCCTATTAGTTCTCGTTTCTTATTGGCTAGCTCTCACATCTTAATTTAACCCATTTTTATGAATCTGCGTATCACCACATGGCTGTGGCTTACTGGCAAGATTTTGGTCCAGTGACATCTGTCTCTGGCAGGGCTAGATGGCTTCTCCCTGACTCTGTCTTCTTTCTCCCTGCATTCGGTTCAGTTTTCCTCACGTAGCTCTATTCTGCCCTGTGCAGGCCCAAAACAGTTCCTTTATCAATTAATGGTATTCACAGCATACAGAGGGGAATCCCACATTAAGAGACTGCTTGTTCAATCCTGGCCACCCAGACCTGAATTAAACTCATAGAAACTATATTAATTACAATACTACTTGGCCAATAGCTTAGGCATATTCCTAGCTAGCTCTTATATCTTAAATTAACCCTTTCTATTACTTCATATTTTACCATGAGGCTCATGGTTTACTGGTAAGGGTCAAGGTTCTAGCATCTGTCTCCGTGGTATCTGCCTGACTCCACCTACTCTCTCTCTATTTTCCCCTCTCCCTCTCCCTCCCTTCCTCTTGCATAGTCTGGCTATAATTTGTTCTTCAATAGGCTAAAGCAGCTTCTTTTATTAACCATTGGTAGTAAAACATATTCACAGTATACAGAGGGGAATCTCAAATCAGGTTGTGTTGTCTTTTTCTTTCTCTGATTCTTGTCTCTTTCAAGATTTATTTTTGAACTAACAAATGAAACGTATTTACCACTTATAATGTTTTGAAATAAGTATTTACTGTAGGGTAGCTGAGCTGAGATAGGTAATGGATATCTTGCCTCCCACTAATGCTTTTTGAGAACATAGAACATCTCCAAGACTGTGCTTCATCCTTCTAAACACTGCTGCTGTTATGCCCTGCACTAGATTCCCGGATCTTATTCCTAGTCACTGCAACTTTGTGCTCTTTGATAGCATCCCCCCAACTTCTTACCTACTATTCTTCCCTATGTCTAAGAATTAAATCTTTTGAATTCTACGTATGAGCAACATTGTGTGATATTTGGTTTCCTTATTTAACCTAAAATGTTTAGGTTCTTCTATGTTGTCACATATGAAGCAATTTCCTTTTATTACTAAATAAACTCCATGGCTTCATATTCTGCCACCTCAATTCTTGGTCTTATTTCCAGGCTGGTATTAGAATCATGATCCTTTTGCCTCAGACTCTCAAGCACTAAGATGTGTGTGTGTATGTGTATAATTATCTTTCTTATTATTTGATAGACCCTTATTTTGAGTCCACATATCACTTACTATGAATCATGCTACAGAGGACAACGCAGATAAGAAATTATTTATTCTAGTGAAGATTTTCTAAGACATTATTTAATATTTCTTTTTAATGGTGAAATAAAGAAAATCAATTTGTATTTTTACAAATAAGCAGTCTGTATCTACTACTAAATTTTAAGAACACTATATTGCTTTTGCACAAGAATTTTCAGTAAGTCCTACTGTTTCTCATACTACCAATATTACCTCAACTTTTGAGGTAACTTCTTTTTGGAAATAAAACAGTGCTTTTAAATTTTTCCACATGTGTGTATCTGTGTGGGTGTGCACGCATATCTGAAAGTATCAGCGAGGCCAGGAGAGGGCAAGGGATGCCTTAGTGCTAGAGTGACAGGTGGCTATGAGCTGTCTGGAATAATTACTGGAACTGCACTCCAGCCCCGTGACTGACAGCAAGAACTCTAAACAGCTGAGCCATCTCTGCAGCCCCTCTGTTGGAAGTTCGTGTCAACCCTTCTTTTTAGTTTTCCATTGTTTTGCTGGAGGCCTATTTATTTCTGGAAACAAGTTTTTTTTCTATTGCTATTTTTTCATTTTAGGTAAATTTACTTATACTGACCATCTTTTCCTAAAATAGACTTTCTCAGTGTCCACTTTTTAATGTCTAATATCTAATACAATGCCAGTGCTATGTGAACACAGTATTAAAGAAATAAAGACAAGAAAAATGTACCTGCTGGGTTCAGATGCGACACTCCTCACTTCTCTCCTCCCTGTCCCTCCCCTCTTGGCAGGTTGTATGGTCCCACTCCTCTGTAGTTCCCTTGTCCTGTGGTATAGTGATGTCTGGGGGACCATTCATGGAAGTGACTTGTGTTATTCCCTACCCTAACTATCACAATCCATCCATTCTGCCACTGGTGTAAAGAGCTGCCTTGAGAACCTCACTACTCTGTCTAAACCTACATGTTATTCTGTTATCTAGAAGTGTTATGTTATAATATGAGGTCCTAGGTAATGGTGTATTCAATTCACTGTGCAATGATAATGTTCCAAAGAGGTCTACCAACTTAAAATCTTATCAGTGATGCACGAGGATTTTTCTTGCTCCTACAATTATCAACATGAAATATCTTGTCATCTTTTTGTTGAGGGTAATACTACCTCTCTCTTAAATCAAATGGTTTAAGTACCAATAAGCCGGCTTCCAGATTCTTCCTTCACTTTCTTCATCGCTCTGTGAACAGTGATTTTTAAGTTTTCATATTATCAAATGACTTCTAGTTTGAAAATTAAATTTCTATCTTGTTTAAGAAAACATTACCTGTGCAAAGGTCATAAGAGAATTTCCCTACATTCTGCATTTACAGCACACACATTTCCTTTCATGAGTTACCTGTTCCCCTTCAGCATCTACCCCTGAGTACTCAGCTGTCCCAGGGCCTTGGTTACCCATCACCCTCCACGGTAACACTCACTGGCAATGCTGGCTTCTACGGGAAGTGTATGTGCTTAGCCTTTCTTCCTGGTCTCCTGGGTGATGTGCTCCTGAGCCAATCCACGATTATCTGATATAGCTTTAGAATCATTGTTCTCCTGAGCCAATCCACAACTATCTGCTGTAGCTTTATAATCATTGTTGATATCTGCTACAAAACTTTCTTGTATGTCAGTGCATAGAACACAGGGTGACACTGCGTTCTACCCATGAACACAGAACACACAGTGACACCGTGTTCTACCCATGAACACAGAACACAGGGTCACACTGTGTTCTACCCATGAACACAGAACACAGGGTCACACTGCGTTCTACCCATGAACACAGAA
>NC_022022.1:46636252-46655106 GCF_000317375.1 Microtus ochrogaster | reverse complement strand
CATGAACACAGAACACAGGGTCACACTGCGTTCTACCCATGAACACAGAACACGGTGACACTGCGTTCTACCCATGAACGTGGTACAGCTTTCCGATTGTTGATTATATTTTGAGGTCTTCCAACACAACTTTGTAGTTTAATCCTTGAGAGTCCTTTGGTATAATTTCTTAATTCCTTACTTGTTAGCAGGTATATAGTCTTTATCTATTAATGTACCTTTAATTATTAAATTATGCAAATTTACGTTGTATTTTACTGATGTGCAGAAATGCTAAGTACATTTATTTTAATAACTTCACAAAATATTTTAGTAATCTCTACAGAGAATCATGAAATTGTTATAAAATTACAACATTTTTGTGGCTTTGCTGAAATCACCAAATCCTTCTTCAGTGCCAGTCAGAGGACTGTAAA
Source organism: Microtus ochrogaster (assembly GCF_000317375.1). Classification (NCBI taxonomy): domain Eukaryota; kingdom Metazoa; phylum Chordata; class Mammalia; order Rodentia; family Cricetidae; genus Microtus; species Microtus ochrogaster. The sequence goes on along the minus strand of NC_022022.1, from coordinate 46,654,690 downwards.
GCGCTGTCTTCTATCTGTAGAAGTGAGCTGCACTTCTTTCTTTTCCCATCTGCCCAGGGATGTCATCACCTGCAGTCTCATGAATCAGGAAAATGCCTCATAGATCTGCCTACAGGCCAGTGTGATGCAGGCATCTTCTCAATGAGTTTCCTCTCCCCGATGACTCTAGCTTGTGTCAAGTTGACAAAACAAAACAAACTAAGTGGTATAAGTATTAAGTCAAATCTTAACTTTTTAAAACATAAATGTAACTTGTTTATGAAAACCATACATAATCACCACTTGGAAATGGCTGGGCTGTGGGCAAGTCTATGGGGCATTTTCTCAGTTAATGATTGATATGGGAAGGCCAAGCCCACTGTGGGTGGTGCCACCCCTCATGAAGTGGTCCTGGGCTGAGGAAGGTAGCTAGGGAAGCCAGGGGGAGAAAGCCAGTAAGCAGTGTTCCCCCAATGCTTCTGCTTCAATTCCTTCCTCCAGGTTCCTGCCTTGAATTTCCCCCATGATGGACTGTGAGCATAATGTGTATTCCAGATAAGCCCTCTCCCACAAGTTAATTTTTGTCAACATTTTATCACAGCAACGGCAACCAAATGAGGACAAAGTGCTTGCTACTCTTGTAGAGGACCCGGGTTTGATTTTTCAGCATACAAACTGGGCAGCTCACAGCTGCCTGTCAGTCCGGTTCCAGGAGATCAGATGCCCTCTTCTGCCCTCCATGGCTATCTGCATACATTTGGTTCACAAACATTCTTACAGGCACTCACATAGAATGAATAAATCTTTTATAAAAAAATTTTATTTCTGTCTAATATACGCATTATGAGCAAAAAGACCAGTTTGGGTCACTATTAGTCCTTTAACTGTATTGAGGATCTCTTTATATATCATGAATTGATAGAGACATTCCAGGTGTACTAAGAAAGCATACATGCAAGAGTATTACAATATCCTCGCCATTACTAAGTAGTTTGTTGTACAGCTCCAGAACCTTCCTTCAGTTCTGACCGACGAACCCACCAAGTTAGTAGTAACTTTATATACAAGTATGGCATTATGGAAGCCAAGGTCAGCTTCAGCCTGACAACAGACTTCCACGCGTGCCTTAGTAAGCAGCTGCACACGTGACTGTGGAGGTTAGGAGCCAGGTCACATGTGGGTGTGGGAGTCTTTGTGCTCAGGTAGCCTCTCAGGTGAAGAGTCTGGGGAGCTAGCACAGAGCAAACCTACAAAGTGAGGTGTCAACCCTGGGATGACCCAGGACAGAGAAGCTTGAGAGACAGTGGGGAGGAATAGAAGCAAAGGTCTCCCACGGATGGGAGGAGGTGACTGGATCAGTGCTCCAGGAAGCAGCCACCACCAGCTTCTGGAACCCAGGATGCTGGAGGCTGGTGTTTGCTGTCAAGGGCTGAGGAGAAGGGGGACCGAGTCATTACACTTGACCTTCTTTGCCCACCCCTGCTCCCGGTGAGGCTTTGTGCTCACTGTTAAGCCTGCAAGGCAACATCTTCCGAAGACCAGCAGGGGATTGGACCAAGATCCTTGCCATCAACAGTTCCGGTCCATGATCCAAAGACCCTCCTCCTCAAGCGAGTGCCATGAACAGTGTCTTTGCCACCACCCCCGTGTCCCCTGGAGAGGGGCACCTCCTTTCATCTTACTTCTCTTGTCGGCATCCCCCCAACCCCTCCCCTCTAGCGGGCATTCCCTGACATTCCCTTGTAGTTAGACATGACGAGGTTTGTTTTCTTTCGAATTTCCCACTCTCTGTTATTTTACTCCTTTTCTAGCCTCAAGAGCAAAATGTGTTCGTTACTCTTGGGACCGTGGACGTAGCGCCATGAGAAAACCCTTAGCATGTATGAAGAGTAGGGTCTGGGTCCTAGCACCGCACGCAAGCAGTTATTCTTTTCCACGCGGATGGGGAAGCGCGTGAGGAAGCAGGAGCTACGGGAGTTTAGGGACCTTACAATTGACGGTGAACAGGTCGCAGTGTTTGGCTTGGAGAGAGTGAGTTTCTTATTCTTCCCCGCTGCACATGTAGCAGCTGGCCCCTTGGCTGTGCTTGGGAGAAGAACAGAGACAGGAGATGTGTCTGCAGGGAGCATGAAACACAACAGTTAACAATGCAGAATGTAGAAGCTGCAGAGACATTGAAGGGGAACAGACACAGAGGTTCAGCACATGGAGGAGATGCCGGCATAGCAATGTTAAAGAGTCTTTGGTCCTCGTGGATAGCGACAGCCTCAGGAGGGAAGATGGATTCAGCCACAAAGGTTCAAGGTTTCTGGCAAAGCATTGCTCTCTCACCTGCAAGGGCAATGCCTCCACTTTCTAACCTGATCTTCCGCCGGGGCCCTTCTTCTTCTATGCCTTAGTTTCCCAGGTAACAGAGCCACTGGCTAAGGAACGGGACATACGACCCTGCATCTTCTTTCCCAACTCCAGCGTCTCTACCACATTCTGGGCACCCCTGGAGGTGGCTAAAGCCTGTAACAAGGAATCAAGCAGTACTCTCCCCTAACTCCATCTTCCCAAGGGTAGACCTCAAAATGAACCTTCTGCTAAGTGAGTCCAGCCTGGCCCGTGAGCGGGCTGAAGTGGGGCTGGACTGGTGAATAAGAGAGTTCAGATGCAGTTGAATGGCATGTTGGATGAGGTGGGGTCAGGATAGGAAGAGTGGTCAGTGGACTATGAAGGAAATGGTATCACAGTACCATATTCCAGCACGGAGACTTTCAAGAACTCGGGTCCAAACTGCTGTCTTGATCAGGGTAGGAAGAATGGTTAGAACAGTTTTCAATTAACATTTTATTAGATCGATTCACAGACTGTAAATATTTAACCATGTTGTTTGCCATACTCTGAGTCTCCTAGATACTAGGAATGCAGATAGAGGAATTGTAAGGCTGCTGTGTAGATACACAGCATTGTAAATCAGGGCATATGAATTTAGAGCCCACGGCACTAAGAAGCATTCATGGTCTAGTGGTCATTTTCAGCCAGGCGCAGTGTACTGAGCCCAGTGACCTTCCGCCTGCCTTAACCACACAGTGCAGTCCTACTAACCCGGGTGGCGTCCGGCAACCTGCACCTTACCATGCATCCCTGAGACCTGGCTGGGACTCACTGCCACTTCCCTGCACTCCTCTTGTCCTCATGATGAGCTGGAATGTTCCATTCTACCAGATCCTTTATGCTCCTCTGGGATCTAACCCCTATCACAAAGGTGTTTGCTTCCTGGTCATTGCCGGTGCACCCATGCCCACCTCTGTGCTTCAGAGGGAACAGGTACCACCCCTGAGTGGCTTATTGAGCAGGGAACCGGGCTCTGCTCCTCAGTGTGTGCCTCTGGCCTGATGGTTTTATCCCTGGAGGGTGTGCTGAAGGTAAGCAGGCACCATCTCCCTTCTTTGTATGCTGTCTCACTGACTGATTTAAAATTCTAAAAAAAGGTATTGGAGCGATCTTTTCATAAATCTTTCAGAGGTACCGGCACAGGTATGAGATCATGGTTGGTTCTGATTGGAACTTGCGAACCTGATCAGAGGAAAGAAAAAAGTGGAAGAACACAGCTCAGGATGCAAACAGAAACCAGCACTCTGAACGAGGCTGAGGAGCTCGGAGTCCACAGGTGCAGCGAAGGGAAGGAGGAGAAAATGTGGGACATTATCTCCAGACCTTGCGATGAGAACTCTGTTTTTGTTTTTCCCTCCCTACCTTTGTGCTGGTTTTCAAGATTCAAGGAGATATTGGGGGTGCCCGCTACTGTCACCCTACCCCTTCCCCCAGTACAACTGTCACCCTGCCCGACAGTGCATATTTATATCTACTTCATGCACCTTTCAGATCCCGCTCTGCCACCTTGGGAAAGAATGCCAGGCATTTGCTGGACTGCCCCTAGAACCACAGCGGAGCAAATGCCCCCTGCTAATGGACATTGCTCGCTGGAATAACTTTTCTGACTATTATCACCAGAACAGAAAACTAAGCTCATTATGATCTTAACAGACTTTTTAAATGTATGTGCGTATGCTCATGAGCACACACATTGTGTGTATTCATTCATGTGCACACATGTACATATGTATGTGCATGTATGGAGGTCAGAGGCCAACATCGGGTATGCTCCTCTACCTCTCGCCACCTTATTTTCAGAGACAAGGTCTCACTGGACCTGGAGCTCACTGATTGGGTTAGGTCAGCCAGCCCACAGCTCAGAGATCCTCCTGCCCTGGTACATCAGTGCTGGGGTTAAGGGCACATGCTGCCCTGCTCAACTTTTTATCATGGTGCTAGTACTTGAATTCAGGTGTCTGTTTAGATGGCAAAGACTTTGTTGACTATCTCTCAGCTTCCCAGTTTTTGTTGTTGCTACTGTTTTGATTAGAAACACAGAGCCCCTGTTTTGTTTTGTGTTCTTCAACCATCGTTACAGTTAATATAGCTGAAAAGGTCAGTATTGTGCTCAGAGTGACACTGGGTAGGTGGGAATCAGGAAAACACCCTCTCACAACTCAAGCCCAATGAAAGCAAGTGACGTGCTTGCGGATATCAGGAAAGCATCCCCATTTCCAACTGGTGGGGAGGAAAAGTACTAGCATGGAAGGTGAGGCAGAAACAGATGAGAGGAAACTAGCAGTGTTAACAAATGTATGTAAATACATTTGCATGTAATTTAAATATGAGAGAATCAGGGAGACTTCTTCCTGAGACCTTGGGCAGCTTGCCTCTCTGAGCATTGGTTTCCTGCTGTTCCACTACAGTTTTTAATGTCGTAACTAAGGGACATAGTGGAGATAGTCTCCAGAGAGATCTCAGCAGATTGTGCAAATTGTTTCTGTCTTACAGGAGATTAGCTAAGGAAATTCATGACATCCTCCTCTTCTGATAAAGAAATTTGAATCATCAAATACCCAAATGTAGTAGTGATTATAGACACACCCAGAGCGCAGTCAACAGAACTTCTTATAAGGTTCATAAAGGAAAGAACACAAGTCTGATTTCCAAAGGAAATATTTTTAACTTTAATTTGCATATATTGCCCTCAAGACCAACTGGGTAGAAAGTTTTAGGTCCTTGGGAAACCCAGCCAGCTGGTGAAATTAACCAGAATGTGGTGTGCTATTTCCAAGACTGGTTAAGAAGAAGTTAATTAGAAGTATACCACATTGATATGGAATCCGCTAAAGAAATGCCTGCACTAGAGACGGGTGAGCTTGATCCTTCAAAGTACATAGTTTGGAGATAAAATTACCTGCAATAAATGCGCCCCTTATGAGGTACATTTTTGGTGCCTTGGTTTCCTTCCTCATCTGTAAAATGTGGACACAAGCAGTACCTACTTCAGATAGTCGTGGTAAGGACTAAATCATCAACAAGGTTGGAGCCTACGAGTTCTCTGGAGATTGTAGACATTGTTCACAGACTTTAGACATTGTTCTCAGGCTCTGCAGTAGAAGAAGTGTGTGCTTTGGTGTTTTGGTTAGATGATCAAACAGGACCTTCCTCCCCTGAGACACCATGATCCCATGTTTCTACATGTCATGCCTGAAAGGTTTTTTAAAAATAATGTCACTGTAACACTGAACAGATTTTTTTTTAAAAAAAAAGCCCAAACAGTAAAAGACATAGTACATAGTTCTCTAAAATCTCTATGCTTTTGAACAGTAATAAACAACATGTTTCAACAAACATTTGAACAGCTCCTCTCTGAAGACATAATGGCCCAAATTCAGCAGTGGGAACCTAGGAGCAGTGGCACAGATGAAGGGGGGGAAGGATGCACATCGGAATGCTTGTGGTACGTTCACTGCACAAGATGGACGGAGTCTGCCTGGGCCATGGGGAGAGTTTCCTATGCTACAAATGCTGAGCTGCCTCAGGAAGACAGCCTTAAGGGGTCTCTCCACAGCAGGCAAGGTGGTAACTTTTGGTTGGGAAGACTTCCTTAGTGTTCCAGCCGCCAACTTATTCTCTAGCATGTTCCTGTCTGAGTCTCCTTCTAAGAAGTCACCATGGACCAGGGTAAGCCCCATCTCTTCAAACTCGTTTCCAGGTGTGGCTGCTGGCCACCCAGGGACGCAGGTTAAAATGCAGCTGGGTTCTGAAAACTGGATCGGAAATGAGAAACTCAACCAGGCTATGGCATGCCCCTTGCCTGGTTGTCTTTTGGGGGGGGGGTGGGAGTCCTCTTTCTCATGCCTCTTTAAGGACTATAGTGTACAGTCCAAGCTCACACCCTCCCTACACTCTCAGCAGCGTTTAACAAAGCTCCAACCAATGAAAAGAACACAAGATCACTTGACCCTTTTCTCTGGCGTTGTATTATCCAGAAAATGAGAAATGTAAGTCACAGCTGTGTTCCTGAAGGTACAACTCTTTTTTTTAAAATTTATTTATTTATTAAGGATTTTTGCCTCCTCCCCGCCACCGCCTCCCATTTCCCTCCCCCTCCCCCGATCAAGTCCCTCCCCCCCACAGCTTGAAGAGCAATCAGGGTTCCCTGACCTGTGGGAAGTCCAAGGACCACCCACCTCCATCCAGGTTTAGTAAGGTGAGCATCCAAACTGCCCAGGCTCCCCCAAAGCCAGTACATGCAGTAGGATCAAAAACCCATTGCCCTTGTTCTTGAGTTCTTAGTAGTCCTCATTGTCCGCTATGTTCAGCAAGTCCGGTTTTATCCCATGCTTTTTCAGACCCAGGCCAGCTGGCCTTGGTGAATTTCCGATAGAACATCCCCATTGTCTCAGTGTGTGGGTGTTCCCCTCGCGGTCCTGAGTTCCTTGCTCGTGCTCCCTCTCCTTCTGCTCCTGATTTGGACCTTGAGATTTCTGTCCGGTGCTCCAATGTGGGTATCTGTCTCCTTTCATCACCTGATGAAGGTTAATATTCAGGAGGATGCCTATATGTTTGTCTTTGGATTCACCTTCTTATTTAGCTTTTCTAGGATAGCGAATTATAAGCTCAATGTCCTTTATTTATGGCTAGGAACCAAATATGAGTGAGTAAAGGTACAACTCTTGACAAATTAATTCCCCAGCAGAAATCCTAGCACTTGTTGCGGGCATACAAGATGTTTTAATTCTGTATTTTGCACCTCTACAATGGAGCCCTCTTTGGCCTTGACTACGTTAAATGGATGTATAGACACATTAACGCAATCAGGTGACCATGACTTGCACCATCATCCTAAGCCTTTGAACAGTGATCAGGCAGGCTTCTACACTCTTTCCTGCGGGCCTGCCTAACCCAGCCAAATCATTATTTGAAAGCAGGAATAATATCTCCTGTAGCTAAAAACAGTAGCCATAGCAACATCCCGAGGAGGTTTTGTGTTTCAGTCAGTCACCTCAGGTAGTAAGTCAGCTGATTTGCCTTCTGGCTTCTCCCTGAGCAAGGATGAAAAGGCCTACGATGGAAATCCCAGTTTGACTGCAGAGAAAATCACCTGTTCAGAAAATGGCCTTGTTCCTGCCCAGGGTCAAAGAGGCTCAAGAGGAAGGGAGACCCAGGCAAGGTGCAGTCCCGAGCCAGTCCTGTGTAATGAGCATGAAGGAGGGTGAGCCACGGGCTGACATTTTGGATAGGTTGGAGAAAGAGAGAACAGCAACCTCTCTTTTGTTCTTTTAATGAAGAGAGTTGAGGAGCTGGGTCAGCTCTGGCGACGTGAATTGCAGAGGGCAGACAATCCCGCAGGAAAAGGGCCATCGACTCTTCCGTTGGCATGTTCAGTGTAGCTTCTCGTGTAGGGAAAGCTGCGTGCACAGGCCTCACCCTGACTGAGCACTGTCACGAACGCAAACGCCCCGGATCACACCTAGACAGAGATGATAGCAGATTGCTGAATGAGATGTCTCATTTTCAAAGCCCTTCATTTACTATTTCATAAAATGATCTTGTGGCAAGAAAAAGAGCTAATGAAGCATTTCATTATCTGACTGATACAACAGAGCGACAGGAGGAAGGAAAAGCCGAGAAACATCTGTCCCTCTCTGACGCTGAGAACCCTACCGACAGGAGGGTTCCTGCAGATGGAGGTCTTAAAACATTGAAACAGAGGAGTCCTCAAACAGCATATTATGAAAACACCACCAGGGAATAAACTCCAGGTAAAGTTTGCCACTGAAACCTGCACGCAGAAACCAGCGTGCTTGGAAACGGTGGAGACTCTGGACGCAGGAAGCCTGTGGCAGGTGGTGGTGGTCTCACGAAAACAAAGGCACTGTGCTAGAATTGGCTTGTGGGCTCCCAAGCTTTCCTGTGTTCTCACTAACAAGCAATTAAACTGCTGAGGGAGCGGATATGCGTGGGCCACAGGGGCACATCTGCTCCAGTTCTGGTGCGTCCTGAATTGCCCAGGCTGTATCTTTGCTTGCTGGAGGACTGTTGGCTGTTATAGTTGTCTCTGCCATTGTGTGAACAGGCAGCAAGAGGCCGGGCTCCGTCTAGTTAGTGAGATTTAATAGAGAGCTCTGTTCAAGGGTTCCTCCATGGACAAGAATAGGGACCATTCCTGGGACCACTCACATAGTCTGCTTCCTAGAGACAGATCACTCAGAAACACATAAGATGATATGAATATCTGGCGTAATTATTTTCTTTTAAAATTTAACAGATGGTTAGCCTATGATAAAAAAAATACACAAGAAGAAGAAATAAAAATAATGTATGATTTCATGTCAGAGAGAATTAACTGGCACTCTTCCTGATGGATTGCAAACCTCTAGGAAATGTCTGTTAGCCCCTAACATGGTCAAGACCTTATATTTGCTATCCAGCACTGCAAAAATACCTTCTTTCTCGATGCTTTGTATGATTTCTGCATGTTGCTACTGACATTGGTATATACCCTCCCACACAATCATGCTGGAGAGTGCTTTTAAGGTGTTTTCATTCATTTTTTATCTAGAGGTACAAGCATTGTTTAAAGAACGCTTGGGTCATGCTGTGGCTCCTTTTCTGAAGCCTGACTAGAGGAATCTTGAACATTAGATAATGGTTTCCCAGGTCATCAATGTCCCTGGAGCAGAGCTTCAGTTGGAGGCTTGGCATTCCAGCTTTGGCCATATGTGAAAGGGAATTTGATAGCTTTTGGTAGCATATTCTCTTTCCTTTGTCCATTCAATGGATAGTTCTTAACAGTCCATGCTGAGTCATCCTGCACCACCGCGTTCACGGAGACGATGAGAAACCAGTGCACAGCACCAAGAGGAATAACCAGTGAGCATGGAGGAATCCCGATGTCACAGAATTCTGAAGCCAGCTAACAATTAGGGAGGGAAGGATGTAAAACTGCTCATTGGCTAGAACTGGGATTACTACTGCTCGGGCGGATGCTTTATGCAGTGGTAAAACATGCTCTCACAGAAAGAGCCATCACCTGTAAGGCACAAAGTGCCTATTGGCCAGATACCCTCCCCAAGTTCCCCTTCCCAGGATCCCTTATACATAAATGCAGTATGAATAATCTTCTGGACAATGCCATGGTTTGCACATGGTAGCAACTGGCTAATGAGTAGGGTAAGGACCAAAGAACAATGATTGAACTGATCAGTGTAGATGGCAGGGTGAACTTAGAAGTTTGGTAGATGGTGGGAACAAAGACCGGGGCGTTAAGAGTCGGAAAGGAACTGAGAGCAAAATTGAAGACTGAGAAGATCAACAAATCTCATCCTTGAAGGAAAGCTCCAAAAAGGAGCAAGGCAATATCTGACAGGGGCTGTGCAGTCTCAAGGGGTATGGGAGGATGGCAGGTTATATTCTCGGTCACCCCGTTCTTGTTTCCTTACCTTCACCCTTGCCTCCTAAAGTCTTTCTTCCAATGTCTGTTGAACGTGACTTTTCCAAGATACCAATTGCAAACGGTCATGATCTCATAACATTTCAAAGACCCTCAAGACCCTCATGTGGAGCTGGAAGACCCCTCCCAGTGAACCCCCTTCCAGCTTCCCACCACTGGTTCTCCTAGTGAGTCTCCAGTTCCTCCTCCTGCACTGTGTGTTCATCCAGCCCAGGGTTCGTATTTGACCCTCCCGATTCTGCACCTCCCAGACTCCAGTCTCTGCCGTCAGACTTCCTCGCACCACACAGGGGTCCACCTTTCCAACCACCTACAGCCTCCCTGTCACTCTCTGGTCGTCTCCATGCATTGTTCTTCCTCCTCCTCCGACCTGGCCAAATGCAATTCATTTGATCTGTCTTCCCCAGACAATAGAGTTCCTGGAGACACCTGCTTTATCTCACTTCCCACATTGATCCCTGGCTGGCACGATCATGTCTGACACATAGAGTTACTCAATGCATGCATTTCAAATCAATGACTATATATGAATAATTGAAATAATACTACCATTAACACATTACATCTGTAAACATTGTCTAGAATAATGCAGTCAAGGGTCATGGTTTGGGTTTAGTGTGGCCTCTGGGGATGAAGTAGAGAGAATATTTACAGTCTCCTTCACCCTATGATCCGAAGTTGTGCTTTCCAAAGGAAGAGGGCCTGTGAATCAGTCTACCCTTTAGGATTTTTAATTCAATGACAAAATTGTGGTAGAAAGCAAAAGCAGAGACATTTTCTGCTACACTGTGATGGACCTTGGATGGCCAAAGCCTGGGCCAAGTATGTCCTACTTCTTGCTGGTCTCTGTGGCTTTCTATAAGTCAGGACATGTCTCTGGGCTGTCGCTCCCTCGCTTTCAGGGTGTAAGCTCTTTAACTTACTTCAGTCACATGGTTGGATAAGGACTGTGTGAGATAGTTAGATAATGCTGAGTAAATGCACCCACAGATTTTTGGATCAGAAGAAGGCAAGAGTAACCCATGAGGAAGGGAGAGAGAGAGCGCGCGAGAGAGAGCGCGCATAGTTCTGCTACAGCCTATGTGGCACCTGCCACTTTAAAAATATGTCCCCTAGGAAGATAAATGAGACTGTTGTCAAGGCTTCCATAAAGAATCATTTCAAAAGTGATATTTTCCAACTCTAATAAGTCTGCGATCAAACAATCAGTTTCTGGGACAAAGACCACCACTGTCCCACAGAGTGACCTGGAAGCCTGCGCCGTCTATTCAATGTTGAGAGCATGCAGGCGTAGGCAGTTTCTCCATGTGAAGAGTAGGAAATAGAACCATGGTGTGGGGGAGGCTGACAGTACCGTCTGGGTGGCCATCGAGACCCACGCCTAGAAGATCTTCGGGACGCACCACTGAGCAGCTGACAGCCCATCTCTGGGGGCACCAGAGGTGGACATTTAAATGCAGCATTTGTCTTTATTGCAAGAAGAGAGGAGGATGCGCACATCCAGACAGCAGGGTGACGGGACCAATTCAGGGTCGTCTGTTATTTTCTGTCCTCCTTGGGCCCCATTTCTTTCTGCCTCGTCATGCTCCGAGCCCCTCTCCCCATCATCATCGCTGTTTCCTTACCATTCTGCCCTGTTGCCTCAGAGTGGGAGCATGACCCATTGGAGTCACCTGAGCTTAGGCCATTCTGTGTGAGGAGACCCCAGATAGCATCAACAACCTCTTGCTATTTATTGAAGAATGTCATTGGCCCAGCTCAGGTAAACATTTGGTTGCGGGTCTCTGTCTGTCTGTGTTGAACTGCCCACCTGAACAGTGATCTTGGGAGTGTGAGATCCTGTGGTACACAATGCAGGCAGATTCTCTGTCAGAGATGAAGACCTGGGTGAGTTCCCCAGGAGGGAGCTAGCGACACAGGTTCTGAACTCAGGGAGGAAGTGTGTGTGTGTGTGTGTGTGTGTGTGTGTGTGTGTGTGTGTGTGTGTGTGTATGTATGTATGTATGTATGTATGTATGTATGTATGTATGTGTCTTTGTTTGTGTTGAGGGGTTGTCTCTCCAGTATTTTCTAGAATTATGGGTTGTTTAGAAATCAGACGGTATCAGAGGCAGATCCAATGGTCACCACTCTGAGATACAGGCTTTTTCTCACCTTGGCTACCAATCTAACATCATTTATATCTGTATTAAGGTTAATGTTGTCACGTCAACATGACAGGATCTAGAACCACCTTGAAGATAAACCTCTGGGCATGTATGAGGGACTGCCTGATATTTTCAGATTGGGTTAATAAGGTGGTAAGACCCACCCTGAATGACTGCAGCATCTCAAAGGCTGGGGTCCCAGACTGCATCGAAAGGAGACAGCTGAGCCCCAGCTTTCATCTCTCTCCACCTTCTGATTGCGGATGATGTGACCGTCTGCCACACATGCCTCCCGCCATGCCCTCCTAGCTGTGGTGGACACACACGCCTCCCGCCGAGCCGCCTTTGCTGTGGTGGACTTCCACACTGAGGGCTGACATTACTTACTTAGATGGACCTTCCTTCTTTAGACTGCTATTGTTAGGCATTTTATTACAACAAGAAAATAGACTAATGAGATCAATGTTGATGGCTTCCAAGGAAAACAAACAGGCTTTTAACTGGGTAAGAGGGGACCAAGGAATATAAATCCTGAGAAGAGGCAAGAGCTGTTTTGCTCCGGACACTTAAAACTTCCATGGTTTATTTATTTATATACATAAATGCGGGTGGATTTAAATAGCCATTCCATCATACGGAAGACACTGAGCTGTATCAAAGGAGTATATAATAATTTCCTAATTAGTCAAGTGTGTGCATGCATTTGTGAGTGCATGTGCTTGAGTGTGTTGTGTGTGTGTGTGCGTACCATGTGATGGGGTGATCAGAGTATAGGATGATTAGTGATACTTGTTTAAACAGTTTTTAAGTATAAAGAAATGCTTCTGGGAGATAGAGACTTTATAACATTTTCCCTTCTGTTCAGGAGATAGTAAAGTAAGTTTCATGAACTGATGCTGTTTTAGCTGTGCTCAGATGGTCTTCCTGGGCAGATGGAACTTGGGGACAAGGTGAGAGCTAGTCCGCAGGCACCAGACAAAAGCACCCCTATTAAGCTCACAGCTTGAGATACATGCAATTTCAACCATGTTCCGTATCAGTATGTCATATGGGAAAAAAATGTCATCTTGGCTAGGGACAGTCTCATAGTTTAAACAACCGTCCTTCCACCCTGATGTTACCCATAGGGCAAAAGGTCACTGAGCAGAAGACCGCTCTACAGAACCTAGCAAATCTGGAGAAAATTACCTCCAGATGCTCCAGTGAAGAGTGTGATGAGTTTCAAGAAAATTTTCAATTTTAGAATGCAGTGACTAGCAACCCACTTAACTTTGAGCAACTCACATCACAGGCATGGTGGTGTGGCCCAGCATTGGCATGTATCATGTATCATGATGGGTCCACTTTGTCAGTGATTCCTCTGAGAGCTGTTGGTCTCTCCTGACAGGAAGAGTAAAGAAGAAAAATATGGGGGGTGGATAAGCAAAATTAGCCTTGTATTTTGATGTGCAAGAGACTGAAAGACATTTTTTAAGGTGAAGACTTTTTCTAAGTTCTTTTTGTTTAGATAATTTTTCGTTGTCCTACACACTCAAAGGCTAGTTTGGTTGCTGAGATGTTTTCAGTAGCACGTTTTTCTCTTGATAAGGCTGAATTCTGCAGTTGGATTTCAGGGAGATGTCCAGATGCGTGGTCGTTCACTAGTCTGATAAAAGCAGCATTATATTGTCATAACTCATAATCACTGGTACCAAGGAACTCCAGAGAATTAAAGACTGCTTTTACATGTGATTTCTATCTATAAAATCTTTGTGTGTCTTTCTGTGTGTATGTCTGTAGATGTACGTGTGTGTGTGTGTGTCTGTGGATGTGCACACGTGTGTGCATGGGTATAGAGGCCAGAGAAGACTTCAGGAACCATTCTCTGGAATGTGTTCTCCTCTTTATGAGACAAAGTATTTAACTGGACTGGAACTCAGCAATAGTTCAGTGGGCTCCAGGACCCTGCAGTCTCCACCTCTCCAGCACTAGAATGAAAAATGTATGTTCCAACCCTCGACATTTTTACGTGTATTCTGGGGGTTGAACTCAAGTGATGCAACCTCAGAGCCATGCCTATAACCCTCCATCTAACAAATGCTTTATTGTGCTATTGGTGGTATAGAAATACAAAACAAATTTTGCCATTTTAACAATTAAGTAGCATCGACATCAAAATATAAATTCTATTGCTGTTCATTTCCAAAATTTTCAGCATCCTAAAAGGAACCCTTGTGTCTATGACTACTAAACACCACATGACCAGCTTCCTTTCCTTTAGTCCCTGGTGTAGTTACTTTCTGTTCTGTGAATTTGTTTATTCTGGATATTTCTTATAAGCAGAATTGTATATAATCTGTCCCTGATATAGTATACTTCATCTACTGTAATTCTTCATTTTTATAAGTACCTCATTGTGTCCTTAGCGAACATTTTGTTTCTCCAATGTGACAGACATAGACTATTTTTACCTTTTGGTCACTATAAACATAATGGAACTACTTAGTTTTTTTTTTAAACAACCTATGATAGACATTACCTGAAGACTAGGTGATTCTTCATGGATCATTTTGCATGTTGGGGGAAGGTGGTGGTTGATGAGTGCATTGGGAACCAGCTCTACTCTTGCTGTGAAGTTAAGCTCTTTAAGTCCACCAGGATGAGCTGGGAGGATCTGAAATGGCCACAACCCACAGCTCTCAGCGAACCTGCATGATGAGAATTCTAAGCACGAGTTCTAAAGAGAAAGAGAGAAGGAGAAAGCGGAGCCAGAGAGAGGGGCTAGATGAGCTAGTCAGAGACCATCCAGGGAGCAAACCAACAGAAACCAAGCAAGGGTATAGAGTTGTAAAGTAGAGGCTAGGGCGCTGTCAGAACTATCGAAAGAATCCACGGAATGGGTGTGAGGTGGACACAGATTGACTCTGCAAGCATTCCTGACTCACGGGGAAGCTTCTACCTGGAGAACCCCCTTGGGCTTGATGGGACACATCTATCATCCCAGCATGGGTAATGGTGACTCAGGAGGACCGAGAGTTCAGGGTCATCCTTAGCTGCATGGTAAGTGTGTGGCCAGTTTCTTCTGTGTGAGACGTTGTATTATATGTCGACATGGTCTATACACAAAACAAAGATTTTAAGAACATTCTCTTGGAACCTAGAATCATCAGCCTAGGTGTAATACCCCTGTACTTACTGAATGTTAGTAAAGGAGTGTATTGGGGGAGGCCACTTGTTTGTTTCCCGGACACCCAGACTCCAGAAATAATCACACAGAAACTATATTATTTAAATCACTGCTTGGCCAATCACTTAGGCATATTGTTAGTTAGCTCTTATATCTTTGGTTAACTCGTTTCTATTACTTTATAGTCTTACCATGAGGCTCGTGGTTTACTGGCACGTTTCTGACACATTTATCCCTGGGCATGGCTACCTGGCGTCTCCCTGACTCCGCCTTCTTTCTCCCAGCATTCAGTTTAGTCTTTCCTACCTAGCTCTACTCTGCCCTATCACAGGCCAAGGCAGCTTCTTTATTCATTAACCATTAAGAACAACACATATACAGGAGGATCTCCCATGCCAGGAGTGTATTTAAAAAGATAAAAAAAAAATGTTTACATGTTAACATTAAAACCACTTCAGATAAAGCACAATACTTTGTGCTAGGGTAGGTTTGGGCATCCAGTTCATCATCGGAAGTTTTCTGTGTAAGTCACAGCATGTGTTGCAACTAGCACCTGCAGGTTCATTCAGAAGCAGCTCTGGTAGGGTAGTGTAGTGGAAAGGGCTAATGTAGGGGTGATAAATGAGTATCCAAGGCGTGCTCCCTGAGCAAAACAAAGGCAGTCCTGTGTGGGGATTCCTAGATACACAAAAGGCAGGAAACTGAGGATCTAAGGAGGCTGAAGAGCTTGAATCCCAGCCAGATGTGCAAGGAGAATCAGCGCAAAACTCCATGGCAACCTCACTGTGATGTTTCTGGAGAGGAAGATGTTCTGGTGTGTCATCAACGCAGTTTCAGTGATGGAGGCAGAAAGACATCCCAACCTTCCCTGCCCCCAGAACACCTACATCGTATTAGGTACACACTGCCGAGTGCCAGGAATTTAGCAACACAGGGATGCCAAGGAGTTTACTACCATGTAGAGGGAGGAAGAGTGGTTCACATCACTGCCTTTGCTATTGCCTACAGTGATGGGCACAGGGCCTGACTCTGGCCACAGGGTGGAGCATCTCTAAGAGAGTGACATTTTAGATACGCACCAAGCATTTGTGCGTCCTCAAATTCACGAGTTGGAACACCATTCCCAATGTGGTGGCATGTGGAGGAGGCCTTCGCTTATTGCCAAGGTCATAGTAAAGAAATTCTTGTGAATTGGATAATGACCCTATAAAAGAGCCCAGAGAACTTATTCTCCTCTTCAAACTGGATCTTGGGCTTCGTGGCCTCCAGAAATTTCTATCATTTATAGCTACTGGATCTACTTTGTCTGAGGATGATGGCAATGAAGGGTTAAATTAGATGGCATGCACCAGCCTTTAGCAGAATGTTGGTCAGCTTTGTTTTTACTTCCGTTCACCAGCCTCTTACTCGTGGTCCCTGTAGTTCTTCATCTGTTGGGTAGTCTCCATTCTGAATCTTTAAGACTGCACATTTGCTTGTTTAGTGTGTGTGTGCTCGTGCGTGCGCGGTGTATAGGTGCACACACACGGGTCAGAACAACTTGCAGTAGTTGGCTTTCATCTTCTATCATGTAGGTCCTGAGGCTTGAACTCAGGTCGTAAGGCTTGGTGGAATGTATTTTTAGACTCCAAGCCATCTCTGCAATCCCTGATTCCGAGTCTTTGGACACGGCATGGGACCTTCATGCACATAGGATTCCTACAGTCTTCCTCACACCCAGAGCCCTGCAAGAATGAGGATTCTATGTTCATTTCATAAACAGGACTCCGTGAATATGAAAAGAAGCCCACCGCAAAGAGCCGCACATTAAAAGACAACACCAAGGCTTAATTTTAGGAGCGTGTTTATGGGTTTGCTCGGCCATCCCGTCCCTGGGGTTCTATCTTGTAAGGTGCGAGTCAGAGACCTTTGCCCACTGCCACTAATTATGCATCTCTCCCAGCCTGCTAGAAGGGTCATGGCAACTTTGCTGAGCCTGCCAAGCCAGGATGCAATTACTGCCAATTGCATCGGGGAGTTTTGTGTGGGAGAATGGCCTGTTATAGAACACACAGAGGGAGGCAAAACACTGATTATTTAATTTGTATTGTTTTTCCGTGAATCTAAAAAATCTCCCTTCTGAAAGGAGCGTAGGGCCAAATGATAAAGACAGAACGGCTGGAATAGAATGAAATGAACATACTTGCTTTTAAGACTAAGAAGCAAAAGCTCACAGAAACAAGAGTCGTAAAAAACAATGTTATTTAAATAATACTATATTTCTTCTGCCTTATCATTCTGATTACATTCAACTAATCTACAAAATTGAAAGGTAATGAGCAGTATTTCCTTAAAGCACATTAAATAATAGTGTCAAAATGCAAATTTATTCATTAAGTATAGATGAGTATGTTAAATATTCATGAGTTGTTGCTCACAGTGTGTAATTAATGCCATGGTCTTTGAGTCCAGAGCATTGGGACGACAAGGGCTCTGCCATCACTGCTGGGAACTGATACCAGCTCCCCAAATACTCCTGAGGACACAGGTTAGATGTCCCTGACCCCAGTGAGTGCCATTTTGCCAGTATTTCGTACTGAATGTTCTTGGGAGCATGACTGTGGCATGTCTCTAGTTTTATTTTCTCCCTTCTGTTGTCTGATAGTCTAAGTGAGGATGAGCTGGGTCTGAAGAGAGTCTCACTTGGCTAGAATATCCATGACCTGAAATACCCTGTTGATTGTTGTGACCTCGGGCAAGTGGAAGCATAAGTAGAAAATGTCATATTTTATCTCCTCTGAGCCTCTTACACCATTTTCCCCTAAGTTTAATCCTTTTACTTTGGGAGGAGAGACCTTGGGCTTAGAATCTTTTGAAAACCTGGTCCATTTTCTCAGTCCACCTTATCTATAGTCACATAAAAGCTGACAATTATTTCCTTTATTAAATGGCTGGTTTGTTTTGGCAGGCTCTGGAAATTTAAAGGCCTCAATCACAGTGTCCTTTATCTATGTTCTAGGTTACTTGCTGAACCTTTCTTCATGATTCAGTTATTATAGAGCCCAAACAAACCTGTAGGTGCAGAGTAGCAAAGAAAAACTTTTTGCTTATACCAGAACCAAAGAAGGGCTGATACCTGTGTTTTTGTAAGTGTACCAGTAGCCTTTGTAATGTGTAGTAACTGGAGCGTAGGGGCTCCAGCACCCCAGCCGCACCCCGGCCGCCTCCGGCTAGCTTATGCCCTGAAATAATTACACGGACACTGTATTCTTTTAATCACTGCTTGACTCTTTAGCTCTAGCCCTTTTCTCGGCTAACTCTCGCACCTGGACTAACCCATTTCT
>NC_022022.1:46616758-46633584 GCF_000317375.1 Microtus ochrogaster | reverse complement strand
GGCTAACTCTCGCACCTGGACTAACCCATTTCTTATAATCTGTGTAGCACAGCTGGGTGCGCTTACCGGGAAGATTCTAGCCTACGTCCATCCTGGGTCGGAGCTTCATCGCGTATGCCTCAGAGAGCAGAGCTCTCACCTCTGCCCGCGAGAGTGGAGCATCTCGTCTCTCTCTCTGAGGCGTCTGCCTGGGAGCCCAGAGCTGTCGAGTCTCTGACCTCACTTCCTCTTCCGCCCAGCATTCTGCTCCTCCCACTTACGTTCTAACCTATCAGGTCAAGCAGCTTCTTTATTAAATCAACCAATGACCTTCCTCCATCAGTAATGCTCCAAAGTTTTAAAGACAGACAATAGTTTCTTCTGATACTTAACTTACCAAGAGTTAGATCCTGGGGCCAGAGAGATGGCTCAGTAGATAAGGGCACTGATGTCCAAGCCTGATGACCTGAGTTTGATTCCACTTTGATTCCACAAACCTACAGGGTGGAGGAACTGAACCAACACCCTCAAGTTGTTGCCTGACCTCCACATGTGAGCTATGGCACACACATGCCTACACATGCATGTACGTGCACACCGTCCCACCCATGAAAAGAGAATGAGATGTCCATGATTCCATTAGCATAGAACTCTATAAATGTGTCTTCTGGATGGGATTTCATTTCCTAATTCTTTTCCTCTCAATAATGGATAATCTTGCCATCATACCTCATGACACTTGGATGTTGCAGTATTTCCTGCAGGAGTGACCAGTGTCCATGCTTATGTATCACTGACGATGGCTGACTTGTTTTAGCCCATCAAATGCTGTCTAACGTGAAGGCAGCTCGGCTCGAAGCCTAGGCGCTGACAGACGACTCGTGCTTGAGCTCACTCTCTGGGGCTTCTGTCACTCATCACGGGCAGCACGGTCTCCAGCTTCAGGTGTGCTGTGTGTGAAGTGTGAAACAGCCCCGGAGCAGACCTGAGTCCAGTGCTCAGGGAGACTCAAGCCAAGTGCCAATCACCTGCACCTTAGACAAGCCCAACCTACCTATGGAACTGTGGGTTGAACTTAAAAGAGTTAGAGAGGTCACCAGTTTGGGAGTAAGTGTGCGTGAATGTGTATTTACTTTATATAAATGGGCACGGGCCTCAAATTACCGGTGCAGTCCCTTCTAGTATGTGGTGTTGTGTCCATCAATATGCTGACACTGTTGAGCGCCAATGGCAACAGCTACGTCTTCTTTATCTGAAACTTTGTACTCATTACAGGCTACCTTACTCTTTCTACCCTTTCTTCAGCCCCTCTGAATCACCATTTGACTTTCTTCTATGAATTTGGTTTTTCTGGGAGCCTCATATGAAGGGAATTAAAGCATTTGTCCTTCTGGTGGTTGGCTTATTTCAAATATTGTAATAGCTTCAAGGTTCATCTGTGTTGTAGCAGGCATCAAAATCTCTTATTTTTAAAGCTGGGTAACTGTCTGTCCTGTGCGTTGTATGGATGTGGCCCGTCCTGTTTTCCATCCACCTCTTCATGGATGCTTGGAGTTCTCTCGCCTATAGGCTGTCATGGATACCGCTGGCAGGATAGGCATACAAATCTCTGTTTCAGTCTGCACTTCCTCCTCTGCTGAGTATACACTCAGATATGCAACTCTTGGAGCGTATGGTAATTTTATGCTCCATTTTTAAAGGAATTATCAAACTGTTCCCCATTGTGACTAGCCCACTTTACATTCTCATCAGCAATGCATGAGGGCTCCAGCATCTCTGTACCCTCTTCAAAGCGTGGCACTTTCTTGTTCCTTTTTTGTTTCTTTTCATAGCAGTCATTGGGGCTAAAGAGATACGGCCGGCAGTGAAGAGCACATACTGCTACTGCAAAGGACCCGAGTTCAGTTCCCAGCACCCACTTGGGATGGCTCACAAAGGCCCACAACTCAGTTTCAGAGGAGTGCACACCTTTGTACTCTGCAGGCACCTGCACACGCTGACACAGAGACACACCAACACAGCATACACGCACACAAATTAAAAACAAACCTTTATTGCTTTAAATAACAGTCCTCTTGTGGCTGTGAAATGGCTTTAATTTGTGTGTGTTTGATGACCTAGTGATACTCAGGGTCCCCTCACGTGCTCATTGGCCATTTATCTGCCTCCTTTTGTGAAGTATCTGTCCAAGCCCTTTTATTTTAAAATCAGTAATTAGTGATCATCATCATAGGACTTACCGCTGGAAAAATACACATAAAATGGCATAGTGGGAAATTCATGGATATTTCAGTATTTTCCTCCCTTATATTTTTTTATGAAGCTTGACTATTTTTATGACTTTTTTTGTCATTGTTTAAAATTTAGAAAAATAAACATTGCCAGGCATTTTGGTGAACGCTTTTAATCCCTGCACCGATGAGGCCGAGGTGGTGGATCTCTGTGAGTTCATGGTTATCTCGGTCTAGACAGTGAGTGCTACGCTGGCAAGGGCTATGTGGCGAGACTCTGTCTTAAAAACAAATACGAGCAAATAAAAATAACAGAAAGAAAGAAGAAAAGTAACCAACCACTTCTTGCCTATTCAATAGGTAGCAATTACTTCTCCAGTGAATCTCAGGTTGTATTTTGAAGGGTTCTCCCAGGAAATATCTGTCTTTCAATTACATTTACTTAGTTGTATGTATTGAGGCCAGAGGTTGCTATTGGGAGCCTTCATCTGTTCCTCTCCACCTTATTTGGAGACAGGGTTTCTCAGGGAACCTGAGGCTGTTATTTCAGGTAGACTGATGGGCAGAAAGGCCCAGGACTCCCCCTGCCCTCATGCACAGCGCAAGGATTATAAATGTGTGCAGCCAGGTCTGGAGTTTTCCTTGGGCTCTGGGTGTGGTAACTGAGATCTGAAAGCCCTGGAAGTATACTATTGACTGACCCCACTCTTTAGGCTGGATTCTCTTTTTTTTTTTTATTTACTAATTAAAAACCCTACTTTGTCATGTGTGCTTGTAATATTATCTGATTTTTAAAATGCTAATTAAAATTTAGAACCAGAGCTATGAAACATGTTATAAAAACATAGGAAGAATCGTCTTTTCTGTGAGTAGGATTTTTCTATGGCTCTTCTGCTTAAATGTGACCCTGGCCAGCCCAGGCTCCTAGACCTCTCCACGACTGTGTGAGCCTTTTATGGGCCTCAATATTTGTGTGTCTCCTCTGCTTACTGGGTTGGACTGAATGCCATCAGCATTAAGGAGGAAAATCAAGAATGTTTCTGCTCTCTTGTGAGCCTCTGGGGTGAGAGAGGTCAAGACAACATCTGTCTATAATTGGGAGCAGCAGCAAGCAGGGCCATAGCCAGGCAAGGGGAAAGTCAGGATACCCTTTATCATCGTCAGTGAAAATATTGATGAGACAAGAATGCAGTCTCGCAAGCATTGAAATAAGATAGAGTTGCCGCGAAGGGCATCTCTTTGAGGTGTCATTTTGTCCTGAAAATGAATGGCGTCTGCATCGATTCTTCCTTCCACAGCTTGCTGCGGGGCAGGGCTCCGGCAGCTGTGTTTCTGTGATCTCCGTGGGCAATCGAGCAGGAGTTGCTTGGTGTCACACAGGTAGGCTGACCTTTGGACATGGTGACATGACCTTGCCATCTACAAATAGATAATTACATAATTATGTACATCCTTGATAATTGTGCAATTAGGTCACAAAAATAGCAAAAAAAAAATCTCAAGGTGTTTTAAACAGTTCAGTCTTGTAATGGGCCATATTTATAGGTATCCTGGGGCACATGCTGCCCGTGACAGCAGTTTAGACATGCCTGGTGCATAGATACGACTGGGGGCAATAGCACCTGGAACAGGTGTGCTGGCAGCGGAAAGGAAGCAAGGAGGAACAAGTGTCTGGCTAATCATTAATGGGTAATATAATGGTGTTCAATTTTTTTTTTAAGGAGATCAGGATTATTTGCTCATGTTTAACTAGCACCTATTTTGATATCATACCTTCTGATTTTATATTACAAACTGAAGTAAATATTTCCAACTGTCACTCAAATGCATATTTTAGTCTAATGGGTCAATTTTGGTAGTACCTCTTGAATCTAATTGACCGTTTAACTTTTCTGGTTTCTTCCCACCGTATATCCATAATTCACACATGGACGCATGGAAGGCAATGATTGCAGTATTGGCAGATAGGCTTATTGAGCTCAGCAAGGGCTGAGTTCTCGCATTGATCACCCCACTTAATCACGTCAATAGCCACAGTGAGGAGATAGCAGAGCGTCTGTATGGGGGCTTTAGCGATGGAGGCTCATCACTCACGGTCGCACATCTCAGGAGCCGCGAGCTGAAAGCCTTAGCTTTCTCAGCTGAAGCATGGATGCTCCCTGGATTCCCTTCGATGATTGGCACCACGTGAGAAAGTGGGTGAAAAAAGTGCGCAGTGGCAGTGCTGCGTCTGGAGTCGGCACCCGACCCGTGATGGATGAGCGCCGCCTCCTTACGCCCTCCTTACGTACCACCCCCAGTGCTTTGCCAAGGTCACACAGTGAATTGGAGCTGTGCTTACAGGCCAGGTCTCCTGACTCATTTTTTACTATCAGTCTCCAGCTTATAATTTTAAAGTGGTTAAATCTGTTGTCCATCTCCTAGGGCATGATCAAGTGTTATCTAGTTTATGCCAGCTTTGTTGTGATTAGAGACGAAGCTTCCCCTCCTAGCGGGAAGACCTGAAAAATAGGAATGTTTAAAGAAAAGAGATAATATCACAGAAAGGGAGATATTTGGTTTGCACTGGGACAGTTCTTCACGGCAGGCTCCTGAGAAGCCTTTCTCCCTGCTCAAGCCCTGTGTGTTGTGATGTGGGATTCCGTTCTGTATGTTATGAATATTTTTTATTACCATTGTTTAATAAAGAAGCTATTTTGGCCTATGGCAGGGTAGAATAGAGCTAGGCAGGAAAACTAAACTGAATGCAGGGAGAAAGAAGGTGGAATCAGGCAGATGCCATGCAGCTGCTGAAGGAGAAAGACACTGTAACCTTACCGGTAGGCCACAGCCTCGTGGTGATACATAGATGAATAGAAATGGGTTAATTTAAGATATAAGAGCTAGCTAGAAGGATGCCTGAGCCATTGGCTAAATAGTGCTGTAATTAATATAGTTTCCATGTGATCATTTGGGTCTGAGCAGTCAGGAAATGAACGAGCATTCTGTTTACAGTGTTGGGAGCAACCATTGGTTACTTTCAGCAGGGGGTAGCATGGGATGGCATTAGAAACATCTGTAGGTGAACTGGAAAATACGTAACCCCCAGAACATGGATGATTGTCTTCCAGGACTGTTGACTAAACCATCCAGGAAATAGGTGGCATGGTTAGCAGGAACAGGAAGACAGGTGTGATGAGACAGCTCATGGACCTCATCATGAGTCAGTGGGAGTTTCTGAAATCTCTCCGCTGCCATCAAGGACCACAGAGGCAAAAGTGGAAACTAGCTGAATCCTAACCCTACAAATATAAAGCACCAATTAATGAGATGCATTAGGAAGACATGCAGAGGCCAGCGCTGACTAAGCCTGGCTCCCTAAGCAGAACTAGGCCATGGGGTGTGGGCCAGAAATCATGATGGCTGCTGCTTCTCGAACAACCGGAGGTTCCCTCCCACTCACCTGGTCCACCTGCCATGTGTCTTCTTCCTCCCCCTCTTCCTCCTCCCCCTCCTCCCCTTGTGTTTCCTGCCCCCTTCCCTTCATTGTTCTTTCTTCTGCTCTTTACTTTTTAGAGTGTTGTTTTGTTAAAGTCTGTACAAACTAAACTGAAGGTTCAGAGACTTCCCATGGAACTTCTGTCTCCTTATACACACAGAACCTCTCTCATCGCCAACATCCCCACCCAGTTTGGTAATTATGACATTGTTATTGCCCAGAGTCCAGAGCTAGAATTGGAGATCTCAGTGCTGCATTTGCAGGCTGAGAGCCGTGTAGGCAGACATGCACACACGGCCATAGCATTCTTCCACAGAGTGTGGTTACTTGCCTGAGAGTCCTCTGGAGGACTCTCCAGAGTGCCATCATCTCCAGAATGGTTTGTACCCTTTCCGGGATGGCCTCTTTCACCTATTAGTGAGCATTCACCTTCCTTAAGTTTAGAATGTTTCTTCAATCTGTGGCTTGATACTTTTCTTTCCTTTATTTTAGGTTATTTCTACTTGGATTTTTAATTTTTTATACTTTATTGTTTTTAATAAGCTACACATTTCTGCCCACTCCCCTTCCATCATCGCCCCCACCCCCTATGCTCCCAATTTACTCAGGAGATCTTGTCTTTTTCTTATTTCTAGATGGATCCATGTATTTCTCTATTAGGGTCTTCTTTGTTGTCTAGGTTCTCTGGGGTTGTGGCAATCAACAGAGTCACAGTCCTCAACTACACTAATTGGAGAAAAAGAGACCCTTCCCCCAGATACTTTTATCTTCTTGAAGTTTCTTTATACAGGGTGTGAGTATTTAGTCCTGACTGTCTTTGTACATACTATGTAGCTGACACGTGTCAAATTCAACCCTGTCTCATCCTCCTTAGTGCTGGGGTTATACCACATTTCTTCTCTAAGGTATCTTATTTTAGGAAAAAATGGCTCTGCTCCTTCCAGTATCCTCTTCATTTGCCACATTTAAGAATTCAACAACCCACTCAACAAGAGAGAGCCCCTGCCTGGTGCTGGAACCCAGGCAAGTGCCTGGGCTAATGAGACACAGGTCTTGGAGAGACCCTGCATCTTCTACTGTTTTAAACAAGCATAATCCCTAACTATATTCTGGGCATGTAAATGTTAACAATGAGGTAGCCCTCACTGCTCTCTAAAGTAACTTCTCTTTGCAACAGACTTTATAGGAAACAGACACAGACCTATTACCCAGAACAAGCAAGCAAACAAACAAGAAAACCCACAACTGATCAAAATACAGAGAACAGGTGGTGCCCAGCCCCATCTGGTACATCAACAACACAATTCTTACCCGTCAGGCCCAGGGAGAATTGCAGGAGACGGAGCAGAAAGATCATAAGAGGCAGGGGAACAGAGTGTCCGCTGTGATACTGTCTTCTAGAGATTTCAGAGAAGCTATACTCATAAGGTCTCACCAACATGGCTGCCTAAAAGACCTGAGCAAGGCTGTTCAGCCTAGACAAAGAACTACGGGCAATTCCGGAGTGCTGAGAGCAGGAGAAAACAGTCTTTCCAAGGGAAAAGCATACCAACTGGTTTTCCAATACCAGGCAGTCAGCCCTGAAATCTGATCTGAGCCCTGAAATGCACGTGTGTGTGTGTGTGTGTGTGTGTGTGTAACATTATATGGAACAAGTTGTAGTTATATATTTCAAAGAGAGGGAAACAGAAAGACAGAACATAAACACAATCGAAAGACATACAGAGAGAAATAGACATACAAGAAAACAGAAAGACACAGAGAGAGAGAGAGAGAGAGAGAGAGAGAGAGAGAGAGAGAGAGAGACAGAGACAGAGACAGAGACAGAGACAGAGCACAATTAAAAAAAGCTGTGATGCAGACAGCAAGGGGGAGGGACATGGGAAGGGTTGGAGGGAAGAAAGGGAAGGCAGGAAATGACAGGAACACGCATCCCCTGTGCTTTGGCCTGGGTGTCCCCACTGACCTGTCTCCTAGGTTACTAGTCTGCTTTCCAGCTGGCGTGCCCTAGAACCCATCTAGTGAGTTTCTAATTTTAATTTCTGAAGTTTTATGCGGCAGAATTTCCATTTGAATTTTAGTTATCTGCTGAATCATTCATAGTCCTGAAATTTTCTTGAACGTATTAAGCACAGTTGGCCTTGTTTGGTTTATAATGACTCTGCTGTTTATCCCTGCTAAGGTCATCCCCATGGTTTGCTAATGCGCTTATTATATGTCCTAGTGGCTTCTTGACAGATGCTCAGTTGAGAGTTCTTGGTTGTGTGTAAAAACATATATGAATAATTTGCCTCTAAATATTTTCCCTCAGAGAGCCACTGTAAAGCTGAGTTGAGATGGCTAGAGTTTGCTTCGTGGAGTGTGGTTCATTCCTTGTGTTATCTTACCTTCTAAGCAGTTCTTTCCAGAGGCCTCCCTTTGGGAGGACCTGAACTTGAGAACCCCCAAGCTCTGAAGCTGCTGGGGATTTTCTTTAGATTCCCAGCCTATGAATCAGGAAACACTTTCAAGGAATAAGCTGAGTTAAATATCACAACTCCCTCTTTGCATTTTTCTTCTGAGAATCTTGGCTGCCATTACCCTGTTCCTCAGCAGTTCCCTAGTATCTTTCAAAGGGTTTTTTCTGGTCATATTTTACCATCTTACCAGTTGTTCTTAGCAATAAATGCTAAGCCTGCATGAGTCACTACAACACTCTCACCACCATCAAAACCTCTGTGCTTTTCAAATCATGAGTTCTAAATATGTGGAGAATGTGTATATGCATGATGTGTGTAGTGGGGAGGTTGTGTGTGTGTGTGTGTGTGTGTGTGTGTGTGTGTGTGTGTGTGTGAAAGTCTAAGGACAGCTTTGGCCATCAGTCCTCACCTTCCAGCTTGTTTGAGAGACTCTTCATTGAGAGTCTCTTTTCGTTGCTGTTTGCTGCTGTATACACGCTTATGCCAGCAATGAACTTCCTGTCTCTACCCCTTAACTCAGCACAGAAATGCTTCTGTATACGCTAGAGTAACAGCCATGCACTGTCATGTCCAGCTTTACGTAAAGTCTTGAGATTCAAATTCATTTCCTCATGCTGTGTAGTGAGCTTTCCCACTGGGCTATCTATCTCCCCAGCCACAGATTAGAATTTTTAAGAGGTAAATTTCCAGGAGACCAGTACACATTTTACTTGTAACGCCTTGTCCTAAATACTGCATACATATTCATAGTTACTGACAGCATTAATGATTTTTACTGGGAGTCTCTCAATGAAAAAATGAACACTAAACTCATTTTATTCAGGAGTTAAAATTCCACATAAAAATCCTATTGGAGAGTCATTGTGATAAATGAATATGGACTCAGAAAAGTGAGCCAGCTAAACCCCATAAAAGTTTTAAAGTGATGTCAGGAGAGTCAGACCCAGAGATGCTGAGAACCTCTAACTGCCTGGGATTAATTCATCCTCTATGAGATAGGTGTTCTCTCTCCAGTGGCAACTTTGATCCAGTGTTCTTGTGCTGTCAGAGAGCAGAAACCTGAAGGCCTCCAAGTGCTGCTCTGATTTGGATCCAAAACCATAATGAGGTTTTGATCCCGTTCAAGAGTAAGGCCTTATCTCCAGAGGCGGTAGCAGCTGTGGGAAGCAGAGGTGGTAACGGTTACAGACGGACCACTGCTGGGAGTATTGCTCAAACTGTCTACTTCCAACTTCCATACGTTGATTGCTTGATAGGATATTTATTTCTTCTTCATCCTTCATGAGGTATTAAGTTCCTGGGATGGCAACTTGTATAATTTTTTAGTCACTTACATTTTCTGAGTGTTTCTCCTAGGGGAACTGTAAGAAAACACCCATACCGAGTAAGAACACTGGCTGTGAACACTTTGGTGCTGCTAGTATTTTATAGCTGGCCAAGCTGAGAAATATAGCGTTTGGATAATTAAGAAAGAAAAATCTCATTTGGTGGGCTTCTCTGTGTTTCCAGTTTTCTGAGCACAGGCAGTGCTATCTGTCTCTATATTTTGAAGGTTTGTAGCATCTTAAGAGATGTTGACTTTGAGCACTTGAGTCCTTATGAAGGGCATCAGGGCATTCCAGATAACAACTGGCTCAGAGATACTATGTTCCTCATTGCCAGGCAATTTCTAATGTCTATATTTTCATGATCCAAGCTGGATTCACATATGGAGACTCAGTAGAAGGGACAAGGATGAATGGCAACTGTCTAGTTTTAATTATTAATTAGTATTTATTTTATACTCAAAATTATATTTTATATAGCATTTTGAGTTTCAAAATAGATGACTTTTTATAATCCTCACCATATATAAGCTACAGAAAAGCTATCATTCCTCATGTTCTTGCCAGCTCATCTGTATTTTCACAATCCAACCAGCTCAGCCTTGGGCACTCTCACCCGTCCCTTTCCTTAAATCTCCGTCTTCTCAAGAATGCCACACAAATGCAATTGGACTCATGCGCGCACTGGCTTCTTCGTGGCAGCACTGACGTCTCGGCCACAAGATAAAGTAGCTGACATTCCATGCGGAGGAAATGATAGTTCTTTTCTTTTTATTGATGAGTATTATCCCACATGAAGATGAGCCATCATTCATCCACTCATCTGTTAAAGGACAGTGGGTGGGTTCTTGTGGCATGATTATGAAGAATGTTGATATCAATGTTCATGTAGAGGTTTTTGTTCTGAATGGACGTTATTTCCTTAATCCATAGGCATCACATTGTTATGGTGTAGGGTGTATTAATTATACCTTAACATTGTAAGAATCAGAACCGTCTTCATCGTAGCTGTCTCGGTTTGCATTCCTTTCTATCTCATACCACAGACCAGTTTATTGCAAATTCTCTCTAGAAATTAAAGTGGTGGCATTTTGTTGGTTTTGTTTCGATTCTTTTGAGTTTTTCATTGGGCAATCTTCCTTGGTCATCCCAAGGTATGTGAATGGTAGGATTTTGTTTACATTTCCCTGACATCCAGTGACACTGGTCACGTCTTAAGTGTCTATTTAATGCTTTGCATCACTTTGGCTAGGCGATGGCATCCAATTACTTGGAAGGACATAACAGGATGGTACTGTCAGGGTTTCCATTAGTGTATTTACCACTGAGATCAATGGACTCTGGGAAGCAAATGCCATCTATCACGCCGGTGGGCCTCACCTACTCACTTGAAGGCACTGAGAAGAAACTCTGGCATTTCATGAGGAGAAGACCCTCAGCAGGCTGCCTTGGCCTCGGCTCTTCTCTGTGTCACTGCCCTGCTGGTTTTGGAGCCATAGCTTTGCTCATCTGCAGTAGCCAGTTCTTTGAATGAAGCATCTTTTTCAAGAGAAGGATCTGGTTAGTTCTGTGAAGTGGCATTTCATTTGTGTTTTAATAAATAAAGCTTGCCTGAAGATCAGAGAGTAAAACAGCTCCATTGGTCAGCCTTACAGACCAGGCAGTGGTAACACACACCTTTAATCCCAGGAGCCACACTAATTGCTGTGGAAAGCGGGGTGGTGCATGCCTTTAATTCCAAGCACTAAAGAAGATTATAAGACAAGAGGAGACAGCTCTCAGGCAAAGTCTCATTCTGAGATTCCTGGAGACAGGATTGCCATTTCCGACTAAGGTTGTGGTAAGACCCAGTAGCTAGCTGTTTTGCTTTTCAGACCTTCAGGTTAAACTCCAATTTCTCTGAGTTTTTATTAATCGTGTTTCAATTCTGTTTGTCTGGAACCCCTCACTAATATACAGATCAATTGCTCATATTTACATTCTGTATGGTGGTGTGTGGTTATTGAATTTTCAAAAGTCTTTTTAAGACTCTAGATAAAAATTTACTTAGATATATGATATACCCATATTATCCCCAAGATGTGGCTCATTTTAAAATTCTCTTAGGAATGTCTTTTTTTGTAAAACATTTCCATTTTTATGAAATCACATTTTTAGTTTTTTCTTTCATGGATCATGTTTTGGATATCATGCATATTTATTTCAAGCCAAGGACACGAAGAGCTTCTGAGTTTTGTATGTTTAAGTTCATAATTCTCTGAGCAGCGAGGTCTGAATGACACAGGGGGAACTGGTCCATTCTGGGCTTTGCTTTTGTACGAGTAATGATGTAAAACTATTCTGACACCATTTGCTGCAAAGATTCTGCTTGCTTTATCAGGTTGCCTTTGAGTCTCAATCTAGTGCGTTTGTGTGAACTTGTGTCTGGACTTACGGTTCTGCTCCCATGATCTCTGTTTCTATCATTTCAGTAACACCACAGCTTTGATTGGCACAGATTTATAATATGCTGTAGAAATGAACAGCACAGGTTCTCTTCATTCACCCTCCTTCACTGGAGATGAGTGAGGTTATAAGGTGGCGAGACCTGCCTCAGTGACATCCTTCCTCCTGTCACGTCAGGTCACACCTCCTGCACCTTCCTAAAAGACACCACCAGCTAAGGAGCTAGGCGCTTAGTATTTTTAGATTTATTTACTTATTGTATGCAGATGAGCATGTTGCTCATATGTGTATATGTATGTATCGCATGCATAACTGTGCCCGTAGAGGTCAGAAGAGGGTGTTGGGTTCCCTGGAACTGGAATTGCTTGCG
Source organism: Microtus ochrogaster (assembly GCF_000317375.1). NCBI lineage: Eukaryota > Metazoa > Chordata > Mammalia > Rodentia > Cricetidae > Microtus > Microtus ochrogaster. The sequence continues at coordinate 46,621,297 of NC_022022.1, read as the reverse complement.
ATTTGCCATGTGGGTTCTAGGAACGGAACCCTGGTCCTCTGCAAGAGCAACAAGCACTCTTAACTTCTGAGCCAGCCCTCCTGCTCCATAGGAATCAATGTTAAAATGGCAGAGTTTATGGGAGATACGCTATGCTTTGGTTACAGCAAAAAATGTCATTTTGCCTTTTAAAACAATCAATTCCATATATGTATCACCCACCAACCTTTTTCTTTTATAAAGAAGCAATCCATAGGTGCTTCTGAATCCTTACTAACAGTGTCTATACTTCTTTTTATCAGGAGTTCCAAGTGTCACTCTGTGTTCTCCAGTCAGGGATAATTTCCCTCCTTAGAGCCAGCGAGGCGTTCTCAATTTCACTGCAGCCACGGGTGGTGCAGATGGGAAAGCTGCCTCTTCCCTTGGCGCCATTCCTTTACTTTGTTCCAGCTGTGATACAGACTACTCTGCACTAAACTTGAGTATTGCTTCTATAAAAAAATCAAACTACATTTACTTAACCTTTATCTCTCCTAGTAAATATTTATTAAACAAATCATTGAAGGGTTAGTGCCTGAAAAATATTACTTATTATCGAATATAGATATTTTGTCTTCTTTCATGATCTTGCCATTTCTGCGTGTGTGCTCGCGCGCGCACGCGTGCGTGCGTGCGTGTGCGTGTGTGTGTGTGTGTGTGTGTGTGTGTGTGTGCGCGCGCTTCACACACTCCTCTTTTTACTGACATTTCATCTTGGTCCTTTTCTTCCAGGTCTGTAACTTAAGCACTTTTAGTTACAACATTGGTAACACACTGATTTTTAAAATTTGAGTGGATTTCTTATTCTTTCTTACCTTTCTGTCATCCCATCGCCTACCCAGTGGCAATGTATCTGCAGCATTCATTAACAACGTGACCCTTCCTGTTTGGTAACAAAATCACAATCGATTAATGTCTACTCTCAAGTTTGACTTCTTAAATTTCTGCTGAGTCCCGAGGTCTTACCTACTCCCCACACACCTCTCTTCATACTCACTCATGCCAGGCCTCTGCTTCCCAACACCAGCTCCCCCTTAACCATGGAACATTCTCTGTGTTAGTTTAACAGGGTTACTTCACGTCTTTCTCCCTCCCTCCCTCGCCTCCCGGTCTCTGCGAATCCAACTCCAAAGGATTTCTTCTAACTAGACACAAATGACCATGATGTATGTTATGTTTATCACCATTTTGTATATTTTGATAAATCTGGTTCACAATCATTCTTGGCCTAAGGAAATATGGAAAATTCGCACAGCAACATTAAGATGCGTAACAGGGAAATCATTAGGAAATAATGAAAGAGTCCAGCAGAAACTCAGAAGAGACCTACTTAAGTATGGATTTCTGATTTTTTTCAACTGTCTCTCTCTTCTTCCTTGACCCTTCTTCCCCACTCAAAGTAAACTGCAAAATTTTTCCTAGAGCCCAGTGAGTCACCTTCAGGAAGACAAAAACTATTTATAGCAAGCAATTCATTTGGCCAACTAAAAGAAGTGACTCCCCCATTAGATTTCATCTGGACAACGGGTGCCCTACTTTGCTCTCTATTGCTCTGATAAACACTGTGACCAAAAACAATTTTGGGAAGAAAGGACTTTTTTGGCTTATGCATCTGGAAGGCAGTCAGTCATCGAGAGAAGTCATGGCATGAACTCAAATCAGGACCCTAAAGGCAGGATTGAGCAGAGTCCATTGAAGGATGCTGCTTACGAGCTCATCTCCTTGACTTGCTCAGTTTTACTTTCTTATCAGACTCAGGACCTCTTGCCCAGGCTCAGTACCACCCACTGCCAGCTGGGCCCTCCCACATCAATCCTTAGTCGAGAAGATGCCACACAACTTCCTTACAGGCCAAGTTGAAGGAGGCATCTTCTCAATTGAGGTTCCCTCTTCCCAGATGCCTCTAGATTACGTCACTGGCAAGAAGTCAACCAGCACAACGTTGGGTGGATGGTCAGTGCTGGGAAAGAGCTACATTATGATTTTGTGTCTTAGCCCCCCTGAAGACAGCAAAAATGACATTGGAAAGATGTCATTCAGGCTCTGTAAACACGTAGACACGAGACCTTCACAAGAAAAGCATTAGAATAATCCACGGTCACTTGAACTTGTAAAGCTAAGCGTCAGTGTACATCGAGAATAAGAAGGCAAGAGTAATTGATCTGCGTGGGTAAAAGTGATCAAATGGATGCACATTCACACCTATTTCTGTCCACCTCCAAGCTGTTTGAATTCACAGCTTCCTTTGAAATATCTCTGGAAGGTACAGTTTGTTCAGAGACCACCTTCAAATAAGTATCGGAGTTATGGGTGACCCCTCCTCAACCACCTTGCTTCTGGTCCTGCAGCAAATTCCAAAGACAGGAGAGGAATTTTTAGCATTTTTCTGACTTATGGATATTTTAATTTCATTTTTAAAAAATACCCTCTACATCTGTGGTTCTCCATCTTCATAATGCTGCAACCCTTTAATACGTTTCCTCATGTTTATGTTGTAGTGACCCCCAACAATAGCATTGTTTGGTTGCTACATTGTAACTGTAATTTTGCTGTTGTTATGAATTGTAATGTAAATATCTGATATAGACTTGGAGGAGGGCATGGGATAAAGCAAGAGGAAGGCCCAAAAAACGCTAGACAGCATCAAGAAAGACTGTGGAATCTTAGGTATGACAATAACACATGCATCTAGGACTGCCCAGGATAGGAACACTGGAGAACCGACATTAATGGACTGCCCATGGATGCTTTAGCATTGCTGGTACAGAAATGATGATGATGATATAGACCTCTTTGAAAGGGTCTTTTAATTCCCCAAGGGGTCATAAGCCCTAGATTGAGAACGGTTGCTCTACAGCTTCAGATAAACACTGTGTGCAGGATGCTGCAGCCGGGAAACCTCATGTGGAAATGAAAGTATCCCTGCGTCTTAGTGACTGTCATCTGGGTTAACATGTTAAAGAGGCAAGGTCACCTGATGCTCAGGATACTTCCTGGCTTCCAAAGTGCCCTGAGTCACCCTGCGGCTGCTGTGGAACATCACTTCCGCAGAGACAATGCAAAGACAGTGTCCTTATTTGACCCATCACTCTATGCCCTTGGGGCTTCTGTGTTATATACAACATTTTGTGTTTGAATCAACCTTTGGTTTACTACTTTCTTATGCTTATTTACAATTCTAATTCATGTGTTAACTCTTTGGTAAACCCCATAAAGACATATTTCAGCCTACCCATTTATGTATTCTCTAAAACCCCAATACAGGGCCAAGAATTTAAGTGGGTACCTATGGGCTGTTTGCTGAGAGGATATTTTTGCTTAGATATTTAGAGTGACTGGAACTAAATCCTAGTAATGTACTAATCATATTATCAAGCTTCCCCTCCGGTTGCATTGCCAGGAATACAATTAAGCTCATGGCCAATCCACTTCTCAGTGCTGAGAAGACAGGTTTGACCGCATGAGATGATTAAAATGCTTAGTGTTCAATTAGCCTTCTTGGATTAAGTCTAGTCAAGGCACTGGCAAGTAATTTAAAGTTGCATTATGGTGAGTATTGTTGTACAAAAACCTTAAGAGTAATTTGAAAAGGGCATTGCTAGCTTAAAACTTAAAATATCCAGAGCATCATTTTGGAACTACAAAGACCAGATAAAAGGATTATAAATATAAGAAAAGCAAGTAGTGCCAACTAGAGAACTGAAAAATGCAAGAAAACTCAAAATGAAGAATTTATTTAATCTAGCAGAAATAGGGAGAAGGTGGACAATATAAATGACTCCCAAATCTACAGTGGTATCCATTATCATACACTTCCAACACGACGGTTGCTAGGAAACTAGGGTGATTTTCCTGAACCATTAGCTCTCAAAGACATAGCACAAGAGGAAGTGTAAAAAAAACTATAGGTGTATGAGATGGGGATGAATTTCCTTCTCTGAGAACCCAAGAATGTCCATGGTGTGGAGCATCATGGGAATGTAGTCAGCACCATGCAGTGGCACAGGCGGGGGATGATGTTAGCTTGGTGGTTGTGTGTGAGTGTGTGAGTGTGTGCACTGACCAGCTATCAAGTGTCAGAAACCCGGGACTGATTTCTGCGCACAAGCAGAGGGAACTCTGCCATCAGTAGAGTCCATGCCGGCTTCGGCTGCTGCGACATGGCTCTCCACCCTTCTAACCTTCCCAGGCTGGTGCTTTGCAGAGCTTCCGAATCTTGTCCTTCCTTGTGGAGGCTGATATCTTATTTCACAGAACCAGAGAGGCTTCTAGAAGAAGGCTCAGTGGAACAAGTCCAGGCATCTAGTCCTAGGAGTCACGAGTAGTCTGGCCAGTCAGTATTTCACATAATTCCACCCTTCTGAGATGGAGTCTGAAATGTCACTCATTGGTTCTGACTCTGCCTAGTTCAGCCACAGAGTTGAAAAGCAATGCTGTACCTGCATGAGCGTCCCTCACACGTCAGTGTATCAGCAATGCTGTACCTGCATGAGCGTCCCTCACACGTCAGTGTATCAGCAA
>NC_022022.1:46589673-46616613 GCF_000317375.1 Microtus ochrogaster | reverse complement strand
ACTTCTGTGTATCAGCAATGCTGTACCTGCATGAGCGTCCCTCACATGTCAGTGTATCAGCAATGCTGTACCTGCATGAGCGTCCCTCACACTTCAGTGTTTCCAGATCTTGATGCAACATACTTTCTCCTTCCCTCATCTTCATGGCCACTGTGAACCTGCGCCTTTGCTTTAGAGTAAATTTTCATGTGCTCATGGCTTTAAATTGTAGTGACTCCCACTACTGTGGTAGAATAATGAAAGAAAAAAGCCAGGAAGTGCAGATTTATGAAAGAAGAAATGTAAATTACCAATATATATGCAAACATGTAATTTGCATAGTAATAAATTAGATGCTAATTAAAAGACAATTTCTTTGTATAGATGAAGTTGGCAAGGATGAGAAAATACCCTTCTTTGAAAAGGTTCGGACAGCACTATGTGGGCACAAGAAAAGAAAAAAAAATCAGAAATTTCAAAAATTCATGAATAGTGCTGTTTATCACATAGAGAAAATTGAGAAAGCAGAAATGGTTAACAGATGACAGAGCAGTGTTGCTGGAGATGCCTTCGGAGGGTTTAATGACATCAGAGGATCAGTGGCAGTTTCTTACTACCAAGACAAAGCAGGCCACAGACCACTACCCTTCCCTCATACACGCACATACGGGACAGCCCATCCATCATATACACACACACACACACACACACACACACACACACACACACACACGACAGTCTAGTAGCGGCCATCATATTTTTCTGTCTTTTATATTGCATCTAACAATGAAAATATAGTACTTGAAAATGAACAAGATATTTCAAATCTATATCCAATAGTTTGACCTTTCATGGAATGAGTCCTCATCCCTCATGATTCTGTTTGCTCTTAGATTCTTTTTCTGGATTTTGTAGTGTTGGTGGCCTTTCCAATGGGGTCTTCTATTAGAATATTCTAAAATCTCCAGCTCCTTTTGATGAGCACTAATGTTTTCAGGTTCTTGTCTCTTCTGAGCCTAAGTACCTCAGTTTTGGTTTTGCTACTACCTGCTGTCTCTCAGTCTCATTGGATTCATATTGCACTTTGAATACTTTTATCTTTTTCTTCCACACTCAGTGCCCATCCCTAGCTCTGCATGATTACAGATTTATTTGTAACACATTAAATCCTTTCCCAATATTAATACTCTTTACTCCAACAGAATGTGTGACATTTACAACCCTTTCTTTAGGAGGGGGCAGAGCCTTCACAATTGGCTTCCACAAAAGATATCTTGGCCAAATTGCTGCAATTTGAAGTAAAGCTGTCACTAAAGAAGAAAGGCCATACTGTGCACATTTCTTGGTCGGTGTCATAGTTCTGGGGGAAGATGTAAGCATTTTGTGAAGTTTTAGAAGATTAAACAGAGTATCAAGTGTGTTACTGAAAAGGGTTCCTAGTTATAGGTAATAGAATTTGCAATACCCAGCAGGAGGTGCTGCTTCTATGCATCAGATGCTGCTATATTCAAGAACCACGGCTGAGGACACAGAGATAGCAATGTCCCCCTGATGATGGTCCCACCCTCGTTAAACTGAGCAGTTTGCCCTCATCAAGGTTACAGCTCATAGAAGAGGCCTCCCTCTCAAGTCCTCAATCACACCAGGCACTGCGGGCTCCCAGCCAAAGAGTTCCACACTGTTCTGAACAATGGCAAACATCCGAAGACTTTTCTCTCATTATTTTGATTTTAGACATTCAGCTAATCTCTCCTGGGCAAACTAAGATTATTTATATGCTAACACTCAAGGCACTTTCCCCCCAGGATGACAGACTTTCCTGTTAGGCGAGAAAACATTGGGATGTAAGATTCTATTTATGTTAAGGGGAAAGCATGTCCAGACAGATTCAAGAAAATAATGTTTGATGATGGTTTAAAAAAAAGTATGGATAAAGGAAGTAAAGGACTGAAAGAGAAAGAAAAAGGATAAAATGTTTTCTCTTCCCAGAAATAGATCTGGATTTAAAGATGAGAAGTCTACTTATGACAGATTAGCACTCCTTTTATTAGTCCATATAATGAGAAAAGAAAAGACAAAGGGGGGAGATGTTCAAATTTAAGATTCAAGAACCAAACATCACATTTTTTGGTTAAAAAACACGCACAGCGCTTACTGCATAGATCAAGAGATGAAACGGTGTGCTCATCTCTGTGACATTTCACAAGGCAGTAGGTATAAAGAAGGTTTGATCAGAGGTGGGGTGCCAGCATCATCAGTAGTATCAGTGATGCTGTTTCTATTGTTGTAGACCCAAGTTACTTTAGTATTTCTAGCTCAACAATTGCTCTCCTGGATTCTTTAGACAAAAGCTGTGTCCTTTCTTCTTGGCTTAATTGAAACTAGATCAAGACTCCTCCTGCCTATACCCCCAGTTTATTCTCTCAAAATTGTGAGATGTTCTACAAATATTCATACTGACCACAAATAGACTGCTTTGTCCAACTTACTAGCAGGCTGTGGCTGAAGCCAGCCAGTGGGATGGAGCAAGATCTTATGCTTTCAGACCATCCCATAGAACCTTCTCAATCTTTCTGCACTAATGGTGCCAAGAGAAAGGACTCCAAAGATTTGGAGAGGGGCCAATCCACATGAGGGACGCTTGAGTCCCATGGAGGCAAACTGGTTATAGAACATCATGTGTGCAGATTTCATAATTTAGACAGACACCAACCTATTCTGTTAGACCACTGACATGTTGGGGTTCTTGTTACTTCTTTTAGACTGCCCTGGTTGGATATGTAATTTGTGAAGAATTGCTTTTCTTTGGACTTGATTTCATCGCTGCTTGCCCAAGCTTGGGCAAACTACCATGCTTCTCTGTCCTTTAACTTTTTATGTAAAGGGATGATAACATTATATGCCTCACAAAATAGTAGGGGAGGAGCTCAAATGCACAGCCTTTAATACAGCTGTGAGCATAAGTTACTGTTATTTATTCTCAAAGTAGACCCTTACTTCGAGATATCACCTACACATGGTCGGTCACTCACGAAATTGATCAAGTACAGTCAGCTGACTTGTAAAAGGAGAAACATGATATTCAGTGGCACATAAAGTTTGAAGAATGAAAATGGGGGATAATGAGAGATAGGAGGAATAAAAGGTAGGGGTGCAGAGGGCAGAAGGCACTCTCCAGTGTAAGCAGTTAGTGCACTGGATTGACTGTTAATACACCTGGCAGAGCAAGAAAGAAGCTGTAGCTTAGCATTCCGTGGTGTGGTCACGCATTCCGTGGCGTGGTCACACAATCCGTGGTGTGGTCACGCATTCCGTGGTGTGGTCACATATTCCGTGGCGTGGTCACGCATTCCGACTGCCAGTTGTGCACTGGCTGAAGGAACACAAAAGGTATTAAGAGTCATACCTCTGCATGATGGCGAGTGTTTCCAGAGAGCTGTCCTTAGGAGGAAGATCCACCCTGAACGTGGTAGCATCATTCCACGGGCTGAGGAGAAGAAAGCCAGCTGTGCCTAAGTGCCTCTTCTCTATTTCCCAGTCAGCATCGTGGAGCAAGTCACTTTTGCTGCCTCTTGACCTTGGCTGCCAGGATAGACTGTACTCCTCTGTGAGCCCCCAAACCCCAGAAATTCCACAGCCTGGCAAAGCCTTCTCTTGTAATGTATGCTACTGCACCCTGGATGTCCTTCTGCGTTAGACATAGAGCATATTGAAAACCTCAGCCACTGTTTCTATTAGCTCTGTTAACCCATACCCATTTCTCCTGTCATAAAAAAAAACCTAAAACTTGCTAATTGTTCTTTGCCAAACTGTAAACTTCATCCTAAGATGTCTATAAAAAAGCATTATAACTCCAGGAAACAAGTCCCTTACCAGCACATGGTCCCCTCTGTAGATAAGTGAATACAGGTCCCAAAGGGGCATGAGCATCTGCAGCAAAGACCGTGTGACCCTCATGCACTCATGAGCGAAGCATCAGTGTACCCCATGTAATAGAACTGCTATTTATTCAGCACCAGTGACGGTGATGCAAAACACAAGCAATGAGCACTCGGCAGCAGGCCGGGTAGCAAGGGTCTATCAATGCTCAGGTTTCGATCCCTTTGAAGTTCCTTAGAAGAAACTGCTCAATATGTCAGCAAATACAAGGATGTGGCACTTGGCTATTTATTCATGGAACAGTCTTCACCTTCACGGAGACAGGCTTCTGCTTTTCTGCCGTCTCTAAAGCACGAAGAGGCCTCTTTGTAGAGAAAGAGGCACTTTCCCACCTCAAAAACAATTTTGTGCCTATTCTGAAAAGCAAAGAAAAAAAAGTAAAGGTTTTAAAAACAACGGAATGAGGTTTTGTGTGCTGTTACAATGTCCAAGGACAGCTCTGTCTCAATGCCTTTGCAATTTACATGCAATTTTATTCTGGTAGTGTCTCTATGGTCAGCAAAAGCAACAACAAAACAGAACACTACTTCCGAGCTACGGGAACCATTTAAATAGAGTCTGATGCATAATTTCAAAATTCTCCCTGTGTAACAGCACCATATAAGTGGACTCTGAAATTGTGCATACTGATTGGATCCTGTGGCACATTGGGTGTTTATATACATTGCAGGCGGATATGTGGCCTCAACCACATACCAACCCACACAGTTGAACTGGTGTGAGGATGAGGACTATTCCGCCCCGAGTCTAAGCCATGAGCAATGCTCCAGGTTAGCAAGCATCACCGGAGAGCTCCTCTGATACCAAGGCTTGGTCCTCCTCAGTAACAAAACAGGAAGAAACACACTTCTGTGTTCTCTATATGAGTCTTGGCATCTCATGACAATAGAATGCTTTGGTCTTAGCAACACGGGTGTATGGGACAGCACTGAGGGTCTGCCCTCACTTGTACAAAACAACTGTGCAGCTCAGGGAGCTGATCCCTGATAGAATCCGTTCTGGTGGAGCCTTTGTTTCCTTGGGTAGATTATTTTGCTAAAACACATATGCATTTCTGCCAGTAATGATTCTGTGTTTTAAAGAGCCCAGTGGAAAGCGTTTTGGGGAAAGAGACAGGTGATGAGATTCGGGGTGTCAGGACTGCCAGCAGACTGCTTTACAGTCAATGTTGAGCTGCCTTTACTTCCGTAAATCTGGTTCCTTGACTGCAGGCTAACGGGGCGGGACTGGCAGCTTTTCCAGGCGCTTCCTTTCATCTCGGCCATTAGTGTGCTCAGAAAGCACATCACTGGCTCCCGTAGTCATGGGATCTCTTCACAAGGAGAATCAAAGGAGGAACTCTCACCAGTTAGAAATGAAGTTAAGACCCCACTTCTCTTGCGATTGTAATTCACACGCCCTAGGGTACATCAACTGCCCCAGAAGATGGGGTTGAGTCTCCCATTTGACATGGCATATTCAGTGCATCTGAGAAAAGAATGTCAACCGTCTATTTACACTGTCTTGTTTCTCAAAATCAAACTGACCTCACAGTTAACGTCCAATTAACCCTACCAGGTGAAGTAGTGTTGTCTTTTTCCCAAGAAGGCCATGAGTGAGTCTTTCCGGGGGTTGCATGCCCCACTGGAGGTCAGCAGGCTCCCAGTTCACACTCTTGCTCTCCATTCAGCTGGTCCACACCAAAACCTCAGAGGACGGTCTCCCTGCACAATGACCCCTTCCTCACCAGTCACAGTGCAATGACTGTAGACCATAAATCATGCAAACCCAGAGCTGCCTCCAGCCTGTGTGAACAGGAGGACCATGGTTCATGTTAGCCTGAATGCAGTCTACTGCAGGGTTCTTCAGTGTGACTTGGGCGAGCTTTGGATGGGAGAGTCTGCTGATACAAATTGCTGTACTTATGGGTCTACTTGGTGACAGCTGTACACCTGATTGTGTTTGTTCTAGATGGGTTGTTCCTCTGGCCAGCCATCGGGAATGGCATTATATATTCCTAGCAATCAGTACATTTACTTTGGTTGTGAGGGTTTTTTTTTTTTAATCTTATCAGGATTCAAAATGTAACCCAAAGAATTTCAACTCAAGTCAGAAATAGGGTCTTCTGTGAGTCACACATAGGCAAAGAATATAGAATCTCATGTATGCTTTCACATATAATAAGTATTTATGTATGCATATACATGTTCACATATTACATGCACAGATGGACTCCATGATCATATATACAAACATACCCTCAAATTCCCCATTGCTTTCTCTTGGATAGTTTTGTCACGAATACAAAATCATTTTTATCATAAAAATGTACATCAACATGACTTATAGATAGGCTAACTTCAAGGGGATGTTAAAACCCTTTAACTTTCCCCTTGGTTCTTCAAGATATCCAAAGAATTAGAGATAATGTGTCTCAGGACTGAGTGCTCCAAAGTCTTGCTCTCTGCACTGTCCAATTGTGGGACTCTGTTAATTACTACCCACTGCAGGAAGAGGCTTCCCTAGTGACGGTAATGATCTACAGATACAGTAATATGTCACTAGAACTCATGCTACTGATAAGCTTGTTTGTGTATGCATATGCATGATTGTGTGCATGTATCTCATGTATGTGGGTACCCACAGAGGCCGGAAGAGGTCACTGGATCACCTGAAACTGGAGTTGGAGGTAGTTGTGACTGCCTAAGTGCGTGCAGGGAACTGCTGGGAACCAAACTGGCTCTTCTGGAAGAGCAGCCAGTGCTTCGATGTGTCAGCTCAGCTCTCCGGGCCTGGCCTGTGGTTTTGAATGGCAGACATGTGTGCTGAATGCAGAAGTCTACGGTCATTTTCTGTCGTCCATTTGTCTAGCACCTTAGATGACGCCAAAACATCTTTCTTTTCACTATTATCAACTGATACATAGGATAGCTATGCACCAGTGCTGAGTGAGCTCATTTAGCTTCCCCTTGAGTGGATGGGGATAGTCTCTCAGTGGACAGGAACCTGTGGGGATGACTGGAACTGTGTGTGACAGAGTCTCCCTGAATGACCCTTTGCCTTTCTTAGCAAGTCCAAGAAGCAGAACTTCTTCTTCACATGGGAGAAATGAGAGTTTGCATTTCTACCAGAACGAAGGCTGGAAGAAAGGAACAGGAAATGGAAGCAGAGAAAATTATTACTACAGAGAAAAGCAAATCCTGAGTCAGTCAAAGCCCTGACTGATTGCAAAGGAACTCAACTGGGTCACCATAAAATGTTTTTTGTTTCCTCAAGAGATAAAACAAGAAGGGAGAAAGAGGGAGGAGGAGAAGTGGGGGAGGAGAAGAGAGAATGAGAATAGAAGGGGAAGGGGGGATCATGTCCCACTTTACCATCCCATAGCTGGCTGGCATTAGATAGAGCCTGCCTTTTCCACACACAATGTGAGGAAGAGGGGGTGTGGCCAAAGTCCCCTTGAGAAAAAGCTATAGGAAGGAGGAGAGCAAGTTCTTGAGTTTCTCATCAGTGAGCACCCAAAACAGAGTTGGCCTCCACTAATAGACGGCAACATGAATCAGCTACGCCATCCCTGGAAGCATTCTGATTAACCGAGGGTTTGTTTTATGTGAAGGTAGAACTTCTGTGTCGTGACAGAGAGAAAAATCAACAGCTTCCATTAGAATTTTACCAGGGGTATTATTTATTTTCCTGTAAGTGGGCATTTCAATCCACTCACTGCAAAAACTCACATAAGCAAACAACAAAAGAAGAACCAGTCTCTCTCCAGTGGTGAAGGTGGGGCCGGGGAACAGTTACAGGCGTGGGTGTGGGCTATCAAACGGGCAGAGGAGGACAGGAGCTTAGTGACGGAGTCCGACCCTTATTCCTAGGAAAGATCTGCCACAGTGCAGCAGATGGGGTGGACTCTTATTTCCAGCTTCGAATACATGAAGTTCAGGCTTTTGGCTTGTGAATCATTGTGCCAAGATATTCATGGATGCTCAGCAGAGTCTGAGAAAGTCAACCTCTGATACTCAAGGAGCACCAAGTGTACAGAGAGTGAAGCTGTGTCAGGCCTGGGACGGGAAACCACTTTTCTGTTGCTGATGTTCCTGAGCCCCCATTTACTCACCACCTGAACAAAGCCACTGACAAAAAGAAATCAAAACTATCTAAGCTTATAGGGCTACTGATCTAGGACACAACCATCCTTGTGGTCCTTTCTCTTAACCGTGGTAGGCTATGCTATATTGGGTAGAGAACTCAATCATTTACAGAAATGCTATTCTATATAGATATTCTACAGTAGAGCAACCTGGGACGCACGGACCCAGCTGACACAATGTGGATCAGCTGCTGGAGATGGCAGAATGTGCAGGCCACAGCCCGGCGAGGTGGTCACGGGTGTCACATGGCAGAACATATGTGACGGGGCTGCAATTGACAAAGCACTCTGGGAATTAGGCTCATCACCGTTTTACTGTCATAGCAGAACACCTGATACACGGGGGGAGGGGTGAGATGATCAGCCTCATAAAGACAAGAGCTCCGGTTGGATTTAATGATATAAAAGAACCTTTCATGTCTAACATTTGGCACTTGGCATTGATAATGTATATGAAGAGACACGCCTTGGGATTATAAAATAGAAATTTGAATTTAAAAATATATATTATGAATATGGTAGGATACAAATTAATGCAAAAATATGGTCTGCTCTCCCTGTCTCACGATGTCACGAAGCGCATCGTTTTTGCAGAATTGGGTGTGGAAGCAGAGCGAGGAAACCCTTTGGTTATGTTTCAGAAATGTTTTCACAGTATGTGTTTCTACAGTGCTGCAGCTGTACAGCTAGCACGTTAATATTTAGTACTCGAGCAAAAATAACTAAACATTAATGTAGGTCATCGGTCTAATATGTTTAGTCACGCTGTTTTGAGTAGGAAGAGCACAGCCGACAAAGTGAAAAGTTTGTCAATACCTGCTACTTGATACCTTTTGAGTCAAGTGTCTGAGATAGTCCGGTAATCCCGAGGGGCAGGAATTACGCAACACCTTCATTGCTACATTTAATCAGGTAGGTGGCCTGAGGCTTTAGCTGCGAGACACATGGAAGGAAGATGGCATCAAAGAGAGATGCCTACCCTCTCTCAGGCTAACTGTGGCACGATATCTATACCCTGATAGAATTACTTGGGACAGTGTTTGGCAGTCAGCCATTTTTCCAAGATGGTGGAGCTGCCCACATACTGAGTGACCTTGCCTGAGAAGGTCACATCCGTCTCTTCCAACGCCTCTGTCAGGAATTCTGAGCAGCTAGCTTGAAAGACGATCTTCCTGTTCTCTGTACTCACAGCTGCCGTGTCATTGGCCTTCCATAGGTAAGTCATAAAGTGCAGTACGTAGGGCTGAACCGCCAGAGAGAACAGAATGAACGGGAGCCCCTCCCACAGAACGCCGAGTCCGGATTGCTAGCAGAGTCGCCGTCCCCATCGAGAGTGGTCAGGACCCTGACGGTCATGAACAACCTTGCCCGCGCTGTCATCTTCAGAGCTGCAGTGCCGCGATCGGGGGAGACAACATCAGGACACGGTCCAGTTTGGGTGTGTGAAGATTATTCTGTGCTTCTCGGCCCACTTGGCAAACACTCTCTTCTCGGTGATGAAGCGGTGTCCCCCGTGGGGGGCGTGTTCGTGGAGAAGATACTCGTTACACTCGTCTTTGCCTTGCTCATAGTAATGGTAGGGGACTTTCCTATACCCTTCTGTCCTGGAAAAGAAGACAGGAGAGGGAAGGGTGCCAAGGGTGAGGCAGGCATTTACAAGAAGCCATGACGTGCCCAGTAAATGCATCTACTTATAAACCCTCCTCCACGGACCCAGTTAAAAGCTATTGCAGACGAAAGCTTTTAGGAAGAAGGACCAGTTCTTAGTGCCCTAATAGATCAAATACAATCTACACATCACACTAATTGCATTCAGACACGCGGCCTGCATGCCGAGGAGGGGAAGGGATGAGATGAAACAAGCCTTACACAGCCCAATGCTCTGGAACCTCCCAGTGAAGTTTGGGGTTCCTCTGTGGTTTTGAGACATAGCTGTTAGAGTGCAGATGTCTAATCATGAACACTGACCCAGGGTTACGTGTTAACAGGATGATTAAATGCTCTCTGCCTCTTATCGTGCGAACGGTCGGTAGAGGAACCGTATTCCACCACCACGAGGACGCATGTGTTTGGCAATCTGATTAGACGCGATCCTGCCAGCACCCACACACTCACTTAAACTAAGAGTCTGGCAGATTAGTCACACATTACTGAAATGAAATCCTCAGGAACTCTTGTCGAGCTGAACGTTCCTCTGAGGCATCAGGGCATTTTCTCCTCTGAGCAAACAGAGCCGTTGGCTGACAGCTGTCCGTCAAGCCTTCAGAGGGACGAGCCGTGGAAACCTTGATCTCACAAATTAAATCACCACTGAACTCATTCCAGATTTTCAAGCCCCGAGTCCCAGAAATGCGACTGATTTAGGGGAAAGTGTCCCTTCTGACGTGTGACATTAGACTGCCGTAGGTATTGTTTTCTTTCTATCACTCCTAAAAGTCAGAACATGACGTGCTGGCAAGAACATGGCATGTTGGCAAAGAGCACCCGGAAATAATCGTCATCTGATCTATTTCTCAGATTTATGGCATTAGAACGAATTGTGATATTTTGACAAGATATCCGAATTGGAGTTGCACGGAAATAATTTCCCATGCTCTTACTTGCAATAGGTGTCATTTATCATCCCGTAGACGTGGATACTGTAACAGGCGTCCATGGCCAGGATAAAGGTAAACCAGCCCGTGCTGAGATAGGAGCCGGACTGGACCCTGGAGGAACAGAAACAGGAGAAGTGAAATGCAGGGCAACGAGGAAGTGCAGTAAGAAACAAGCCACACCTTATCAAAACGGCAGCACCCGGTATCGGGGGAGCACTGAGAAACCTGACAATCTGTCAAGGATACACACTTATTTTGAGTTATCTCTGAATAATTTATGGGCACCCTTAACTCTTTCTACCTTAAGCCTCAAAGCTGCGCTGGGTGGAGGAGAAGCCATATGGCAAATATCCAAGTCGAATAATCCTGTTGCCTTCAGGTAAAAAATAATTTGTCTTTCCATAAGACAACAAATTAGGGGTGTATATCAGAGGATGGGTTTGCTGTAGGTTGCTTGAAGCGCTGATGAGCACTGAATGACAATGGTGTCTTGTTTACCTGGGCGCAGCACTTTCTCATCTCCTCAGCTCCTATTACATATTTTAAGGTTGTGTTTGTGTGGGTGTGAGTATGGATGGGGATGTGGGTGTATGAGCATGTGATTGCATGCGTATGTGGATGTGTGCTGATCTCCAATCTCGGCTTCTACGTGTAAAGTAGGCACAGTGTGGGTCAACCTGGACTATGAAAGCATCCAAATGTTTTCTTTCCTAAGCAAACTCGCAGGCATCAGGAGACAAGCTTCTTCCTAAGACTTGGCTCTGGCCTCTTGGACCCAGTTTATGGGACACCTTTAATGTGCCAATTACTCTTATAGATGCTATAAATACAGAAGTCATGCCCAGTGTTTCCATCTTTACACTGACTGGAAGGTTAGATTTACATCCCAGTTACTCTATAAAGTTTCTCGGGGCATGCTTCTGTGATAAGGGTAACGTGACTGAGGGTGGTGAGAGAGGTCAAGGCTGTGCGAACCATAGAAGGGAAAATATTTTAGGAAGATCAAACAGCACAGGTATACCCCAAACATGGAAGTGAGCCAAGCCTGGTTTGATTAAATCATCCACAGCCCTCCCCGAACAGAGACAGCGCTCACTGCAGGGGTCTGCCAAAGGCAAATGGTTCAGGATGGATCTCTGTTCCTGTCCTCAGCCAAGCTCAGCGAATTCATTCCAAAGGCTCCATTGTCTCTCTCCTGACATCTCTTCCTGCAGAGACAAGTGGATTGCCCCAAGTTATCTGGCGGCTGTGCGGCAGCACTTCCCTCTGGACGCAGGACTGGCGGGATGTCACCCAGTTCATCCGCCAACTAACACACACCCATCCACACTCTAGGTGCAGCCTCCAGCCAGAGGCCAGTGGTCTGTCGATGCCCAGAACCCAGGACTGTGGATCTAAATCCTTAGCATGATGCCACTCATGGGTCTGAATTAGAACCCCTCCTCCTTCCCGACTCCTGTCAACCCAGAACTATGCAACATTTCAGGAATTACATGAAATCCCAGCATCTGCATCTCCTGGTTCATATTTTCTACATGGAGTCTAGAGTTGGCCCTCTGTGTCTGTGGGATACTGGAACCTGGATCCCCCCATCTATCCAAATGTTCAGGTGCTCAGACTCTGGTCTCCTCTAGGTTAATTATAACTAATATAGTCACCATGTCGTTGAAATAGGAGTGGCAGGCCACTTCCCACCACCCGGCTAGCTTTGCCAGAAATAATTACACAGAAACTGTATTCTTTTAAACACTGCTTGGCCCATTAGCTCTAGCCTTTTACTGGCTAGCACTTACATATTGATCTAACCCATTTCTAATATTCTGTGTAACACCACGAGCTGGCTTACCAGGAAAGATCTTAACCTGCATCTGTCTGGAGTGGGAGAATCACGGCAACTGCCTGTTCTGTCTACTCTGCCTAATTTTCTGTCCTATCAGGGCCAAGCAGTTTTCTTTATTAGTTAACCAATGAAAGCAACAGATAAAAGACCCACCTCCATCACTATGTCGTTGGAATACTGTATTATGTAAAAACGAGAAGAAATCAGTCTGATAATGATTTGTACTGATACTCTTTCCACTGTGTAGAGGGAATTAGGATCTACAGTTGACAGAACCCAGAAATCCAGAACCTGTGGACACCGAAAGCCATGTGTTCCAGAGACTGAACCACAGTGAGTTGTCTACTGTTCTGTGGGATAAATTAGCAGTGATATACAAGTATGGGCTGTGTGCTCCATGAGTGGGAAGGGGTTGGACAGAGGATAGACAAACTATAGAACAAAGTTCTTATTACACAGTTTAGCCAAAGGTGTTCTGTATTCTAGGGTCTCAGGAGCATCAAGGAAGCATTCTGTTTATTAAGATTAGGATCAGAAGACATGAGCGTTATAACAATGTTTTCAGAATATTTTATATGGACATTCTGTAGGTGTACTGAATTTGCATGACCATTGTTCTTACTGGATTATATGTTCACTTTTCGTCTTGATTCTTCCAAATTTTTTAAACCTATTTTATATCCTTTCTATACTTCTTCAGGAGAAGCTCAGCTAGACACAGAGATTACTAAAATCACAGCACTTGTTACAATGGGCTGCATTTGTTTGAATGCTTATATTTGTTAGACCCAAGCACAGCAATTGTTCTTATTTTGTGGAGGGGAAAGATCTTACTGTGTTGATCTGTTATGACCTGATAAGTAGAGGGACTCACATTAACGCAATTGGTCACCATCCAATACAACACACCCAAAGCCTGGGTGTTAAAATCAGAACACAGTGGGGTGTAGGCTGACATAAAAACATACCTGGTCCCACAATGCACTGTGACTGCTGACTGAAACAGGGCACTAGAGACAGTTCACATGATCTCTTTGAGTCAGAGTCCTTGTTTCTAAGTGAGGGGACTGAACTCGCTCATATCTCATATTGCCAATCTTAAAATCCAGTGATTCTGGGTTGCCAGAGAGTATGTTATCATCCTCCAGCCTCAACCAGTGAGCTCTGCACCATGTTGCAAGTGTGTTGATGGCACAATCAGTGAGCACATGAATCACGTGACCAGCTGGGCTCACTGGCACTATGGGCATGAGAGCAATGTCTGTGAATACGTGGACAGAAGGAAGAAAACAAAAAACTTTTTACTTCATGGTGAGACTGGAGACCATGACCAAGGCTTTTTTAGAAGAGATGCTCTTTGTCTCTTTCTTGCATCTTCTATGAGCAGGTTTTGTGAAGACAGACTACCGTGGGACCAGGGCAGTGTGGAAAAGCATTAATTTCTATGAGAATAAATATAAAGAATGACAGACGATGCTTCAATTAATATGAGAACCTTCCACTGTATCTCAGGATAAATGGGGAACCCAAATGATGGCCTAGCTCAGGATAAATGGGGGTCCTCTGTGCAGTATCTGGAACTTGGCAATGCATGGAAGCTGTCCTGCCCTCTTCTGGCCCAACCCAGTAATTTCTGAAATCTTGACAGTAAGCATTCAAATATGAGCCTTGGAGGAGACGCAGGACACAGGCGTCCTGGTATGGCTATTATCTGTACTCCAGGAAAAGGGGGTCAGGAGTTTTTAACTTTGGCAATTGGCCAAAGATCTTTCCACTTTACAAAATAATAAGGACTTAGAAAATCCCACATTTATGACATTCCGTTCCTTCTAGGCCTGGCCTGATTTGTTTCCAGATAGACAACCCACACTAATTAGCCCCGAAGCTTCCCCCAACATTATGTGTTGTGTTTGATTTACATGGGGGGAGAGTCCCACCGCCCCTGTGCCCTGTCCTAAAAACTGGGCTTAATTATACAGTTACATTATTTTCCCTTAACATCTCTGGTAGTTTGAGACTTGAAATGTCATGTTGTTTCCTACCTATAGTATATGCTAGGGTTTTCACGGGGCCTTCTTCTCAAATACTCTGAGTTAATGTTCCTCTAGGACGTTCAACCCGGGGACACCTCAAAAACAAGAGCCTGGCAGAATCTGAGGCCTTGGAACAGTGGCTCTCAACCTTCAATACAGCTCCTCATATTGTAACCCCCAAATTATTCCATTGTTACTTTATAATTAATGTAAATATCTGCTATGGGGGTTGCGACCCACAGGTTGAGCATAACTGCCTTGGAGGAACTCACTGGTCTTGGTGGGAGCTAGCTCTGGTCATTCACATAGGGGTGCCGCTTCCAGGTCCCTGTGCTGATGCTTGCTGTATGAGTGTAAATTGTACCTGTGTAGACCTTTTAAGGTTCAATAATGACAACTACAAGAAAGACTGTACTGGCCTACGAGGACTTGTTCACACAACTCAGTGCGCAGAGATCTGGGATAGGCATCAATTGCCTTACAAATGCTTAAGTCTCTTCTGGGACACATATGATGTTGTAACCTGTCACTCACGCACACAGCACTATGGACCAGCTGGCCTTCAGCCATAGCAGTGGATGCAGCTCCCATATTTGGGGATCGATAAAAACAATTATCACCATCTACAAATAAACCATCATGTTTCCCACAGGGATGATAAGGGAACTGGAGCCCCTGGTTCAGTGCAATTGCAAAGCTGGAATTAATGCTGTGGAATAATGAGCCATGCAGGAGGAAAGAAAGGCAGGGCTCTTCCCAGGAAGCTATCAATCACTTGTTTCCACCGGCCAGATTCTGTATCCCCCTGCCCCTTAGTAATCAAGATACTTAAACCTGGAAACCACTGAATGGACTCGCTCATCACTTAGAAAAATGGTACTGTCAACACACAGATCTAGCGCATGCTTTTAGGCATATCACTTGAAGTATCTCTCCTCGAGTTTATCACTGATAAATATATAAGCCTCTTTACCCGTCCATGTTTCCCCGTTACTTGTTATCTAGAGGTCACGGCATAAAGATACCAACTTGTTGTCTGTCGAGCTATTATTTACTTATTTTCACTAATTTCAATATTTTTGACCATGACATCTTTCCTTGTCTGCTGCTCTGGTTTCTCTTTTCACTTTTGGAAACACACTGTGATGTTCTTTTTCTCTCCTCTTTTCTTCTAGATACGACCAAGGGGGAGGAACTGAGAACTCCAACATGGCAACTCTTCAACAGAAAATCGAGTAATGTTGAATGTATTAATTCAACACCTGGCTTCCCAGTCATCCAACACCACTGCTTCAGTGACTTAGAGTTTGGATGGGAGACGTTTATGTTTTGGTGGGCCAAATAACTTTCTCTGGGCCAGCCATGGTGCTGTGGGCATTGCGGATGCCAGAGTTCTTTGTGTGGAAGTGGGCTGAGCAGCTCTGCTGCTTCACACCCCTTTGACACAGGCTTTCTGAGGAAAACAGAAGATTCCTGCACACACACACGCGCGCGCATACACACACACCATCTGGTTTAAGATAATCTCTAACTCTAAAACACTAGGTTCTCCTCAGTAAGCATTCCCAATCTGCTTCACTCCTGTCCCTCTGCCGCCTTTTCGATCCCGGTCAAGCATCCTACTTTGTCCCCTTTCTTCACGAGGCTATCTGAAGCCATTCGCGTTCAGTCTGAGCTTTGAACTAGGAATCATCAACTTCAGCTGGACTAGAGCTACAGAGAACGTCTTGGTCTGCAACGGGAATGTGTCTGAGGAGAGGGAGGGGGGGTCAGGTGGAGAAGAGAGGACAGAAGACTCTGGATGACCTGCTTTCTAATGAGATGGTTCCTCGAGGGTCTTTGACTCAAGCCTTGTGGCCTCCATTCTACTTCTTCCATGAGCCAGTGGAAGCTGGGTCACTCGACTCACATTTCAAAGGCATTAGAAATATTTATCAAACCTGAAAAAGCTCAAGGCTCTCCCTATAATGGAGGTATATTGGTGAACACACTATTGGCTATCTGCTATATCTGGGAGTAAAGGGGGAATTTTTAAAAAGAATGAATATTTCATGTCTTGTTTTAACATTATTGAACCTCAGTTCTCTCATCAATAAACTACACTGACAATAAATAACAGGAACTTTCCAGATACCTGGAAGAAAGATAGCTGGCAGAATACAGATTATTTAATTAAAAATATTCTTTCTTCCATTCCTTTCAAAAGAACAGGGGGAATGAAATCATTACAGAGAGAGAACCTTGGCAAGACGAACGGCGCATTCCCATCAGCGGCAGCGAGGGACCCAAGCTAATATCGTGCAGCCATCCTTTTCCAAGCAGACCTCCGCCATCTGCAACTTGTATGACATTGTGCCTTGTTCTACAGGATCCATGGAAACGGCAAGGAATTTGCTGTTGACGCTCAACGTTTGTGCCCTCCATCCAGGGGTGGGGAGTTTTCTCTAGAAATCAGGCAGTGGAGTTGAACCTTCTGCAGATGGATATAAAACATTCAACTGGATGAAAACATCTTCTAGATGGTAACTTTGGTGGGGGCATGGTTTAGAGACAGGGTTTCTTTGTAGCTTTGGAGCCTGTCCTGGAACTCACTCTGTAGACCAGGCTGGCCTTGAACTCTGCCTGCCTCTGCTTCCCGGGGGCTGGGTGAAGACACCAAGTCACAGGAATGCAAAGGTAGAGAAGATGGCAGACAGGCTCTAAGTATATGAAGAAAGCAGTAGTAGGTTCAGAAGAGGACTAAGCTCCCAACCCATCTGATGTCTCATAGTGTCCATGTGGAAGGCGGAGGCAGCCCAAAGCGTCCCCGCCACAGAATCAGGGGCCTGCTGGGTAGCAGCGACGGCGGTAACTCTGTACAAATGAAGCACAGGGAAAGCTGTGTTCTCTTCTAAACGTACATTTAAAAGTAAAATGGTGTAGCTCGCAAGTATGATTTATGACTGCAGTGGAAACAGAAGATACCACTCACAAAAATTACTCTGTTCATTTGTCTCAAATTCAAAGTTTATTTTGTTCTTTTTACTGTTGTCTCAGCTGGAAATGCTGATTGCTAGGATCCCATTTACAGGAGGCCCTAAGACCTCAGCACAGCTGATGTCATGTTAGAAGGTTCTGGCCTTCAAGCCTAGCGTGTAGGCCGCAACACCTGCCAGAATGGGAACAAACACCTAATCCATCAAAGACCTTTTCTGTAGTTTCAGGATCAAGGAAAGTCCTTAAATGTACTAAACTTTTTGGTTCCTGCTAACTGTTCTTGCTAACCAAAGTGTGTCAACCTGGTTGTGTTTTTGTACATAAGAGACAAAGAACAGTGAGGCTTGGAGTTGCATCAATTGGGCGAGTTCTCCTTGCGGCTGACAGCCAGCAATGCTGACTTTTCTATTAAGTTTTAATAGTGTCCGAGTGTTCTCTGGTCGAATTACCTTGTAGCATTCTAGAGACCCTAGCAAAATTTGCAGAGACTGAGATGTGGGGATACCGGGAACCTCAGATCACCTGGGACAATAATGTGGGGGGACAGACAGTTCCCAGGGGGTGTGCACCCTGAGATGTCCCAGGGTCCTGGGGACTTCTAATGACTCTGCTCCTGTTGATCCAGTGACTCCCAACACCCATACCCTAAAAGTCACCTGGATCCATCCCTTGGGAGGTGAGCTTGTTCGTGGAGTCTTCTGCGTAGGACACTTAGGAAAAACTGGCTGTGGACCCAATTCCACTGTCTGTGATCTGTGTGGTGGCCACCTGTGGTTTCTTTATTATTGCTATTCTTTGTGTCTCTCTGTTTTTATAATTCTGTTGGCTGAAAGAAAGGGAGCAGTCCCGATACACCATTGAAGTGTATGTTAAAACACTTTGAAGTTTTATGGAGAAGAACAGATATAATCTCTGACTTTTGTCTGGGAAACTGGACCTTCTGTGGCATAGACTGACCCTCTATTAGAATCGGGTGGCCCGGTGACAGGAGTCTGAACCCCTAGGCAGTTCAGGCTCTTTAAAATGCCCTGACTAGAAGATACTTGGGCCACCCTGACTGATTTCCCTACATTGACCAATGACTACCATGGGGCAAGACCCCCACCTTGGATTAAGACAAGTGTCCTCTCTATGAGGACCTGAGTCCTCTTGGCCTTCCCAGGTGGCTCAGAGAAACCCAAATTTCTGCCTGATCTCTTTGCACTGCTGGAGGAAGCTGGCTCTTTCCTTGTGTATGTACCAGAAGGTCCCTCAGCTCACTGGAACTGGGGGCTGGAACAGTTCCCTGTGCTGGGAGGGTAGGGGAAGAGGAAATTCTTATACCTCCCTCCCTCTCCCCTTCACCATGAAGAACAGCTCTGGCTACTGCATCCCTGAAAGGAATTTCCCTGGGGGGTAGATGTAGCCCCCATTCTCCCCTGAAGGGAGGTACCTCAAGTGGGGCCCACAACCCAGGGGTCCTCACCCTTCCCCTTTCATGGTTTATGTCTCCTTCTGAGCCAATGGTCTGCATAATTGGAAAACTTGGAACCCACCATGCCCTGAAAACCCTCAGGCTTCCATTGGCCTTCTCTAGGCTTTAACCAGCCAACCTGGGATCACTGTCAACAACTCCTAGCTTCTCTCTTCATGACCAAGTAATGGGAGGGACACACGCTGGCATGGGAGTAGGAAAGTCACCCTCAACTGAAGCAAGGGATCTCCTGTATGATACATCCCAGGCACAGTGGATTTTCCCCTCTGCCCAACCTGAATGGTACCCTGACAATGACCAAGGGGTAAGGAAGCTCTGGACGGTTTTCACCAGGCCCTTTTAGGAGCACTGAAGGCACCTGCCAGAAAGCCAGTCTGTTTAAGGGTAGTGAGATAATACAAGAGCCACAAGAATCACCTGCTGGGTTCCTGAAGCCCCATCTGCAAGGCTTACTGGGTATTCACCCCATCAACCCAGACATGCTGGAGAGTCAGCAAGCAATCACTATTGCCTTTGCTGTGTAGCTGGCACCAGATATTAGAAAAAAAAACAAAACTTCAGAAATTAGAAGAGTTTGAGCCTATGAATAGGTTCCAATTATTGGTGATTTCTCAGGTTTATAATAACCATGACTCTGTAGAAAAATGCAGAATAAAATATGGACCTGAGCGGTAAAGGCAGCAGCACTCAGAGAGGCCGGTAAGCCAGATCTCAGAGGCAGGAGCCAGAAATGCCAGGAAGAGGAGAGACTGGAGATGGACACTTACAAGCAAAAGGATCCTGGAAAAATGAAGGCTCAGCTCAGAAGAGGGAAGGAGGACACCCCATTCTTTGTTTGCAGGACCTGGCAAGGCCAGAGCTCCCTTTCACTGAGCCCCCAGGTGCCCAGAGTGAAGGGTCCAAATCCGCTAAACTCCTGGCAGACACAAGAGTGTCCCATTCAGTCCCAACAGTGATGGATGTCCAAGGGGCTACTGGACAGACTGCTCTCTTTCCCTGGATGACCTCCAGTACAGTGAATTCAGGACAAGGTATGGACCCCACCTTTCTTAGTTATGTCAGAGTGCCCCATCCCCTAATTAGGAGACTTATTTAAAAAAAAAAACAACTTTGGGCAATCATACTTTGGGGAGGCCACTGCCTATCTCACTTTGAATCTTTCTCAGGTTCCAACCTACATTCTTGTGACTTATCCCCTGTTGGAGGAACAACTCCTCTAGCCAAGTCTAGCACTTGAAATTGATGCTCAAAGTTAAGGATAATTGCAGGATTTGGCACAGTGGAACTCTGGGGTTTGAGCTGAGAACAACCCACCAGGAAAGGCTACCTGTTGAGAAGCAATTGTCATCGGTTACTAAATACCTGCTACCCCAGTAAGGGTCAAACAATATCCTATGAGCTGAGAAGTCAAACACATGACTTGTATAAAGAGACATCAGACCTCTCATTCCCTCTACTGCAGGAGGGCACAAGTCAGGAAGGCAGCCACTGCTGGAAGAGGACAGAACTGCTGTGCTGACCCTGACTTTCCAGCCAACAAAAAGGCCATGAAAATGAATGCGTTCACCTAGCCAGAAGGTCTGTGGCATTTGACCCATGGGAGCGAGAGCAGCCATGTATGACTGGTGTGTTCCTTGGTGGCTCACATCTTTAATCCCAGCACTGGGGAGACAGAGGCAGTTGAATCTCTACAAATTCAAGGTCAGCCTGGTGTACAAGAGCTAGTTCCAGGACAGGCTCCAAAGCTACAGAGAAACCGTGTGGAAACAGATGAGTGTTGGGGCTCAAAAAACCAAAAGCAAACAAACTAAAAACATAAGGAACTCACCAGTATGTTGTCTTTCCCTGAACTATAGTCATTTGGATCCACCTTTTGCTGCATTCACACACCTCTGCATGGTAGCATAGTCCACATGTCCCCCCTTGAAATGACCTCATCTATTTCTAATCCATTAACTTCCATTCAGGAAAACTGTATGACGTATCTGGTACGTGCGGGATGCTGCATTGTCTCGGGAAATAGTAAGTTCCTCTCATCTAGTCAGGTTCACCCCAGGGAGACAGACAGGAGGATTGCCTTCAAGGTGAGAACAAAGAAGACACCCCTGTGAGTGGCAAGGAACACTAACGGGGTGCCGATTTCTCCTCCAACGGCAAGGAAGAGCTGCGCTACCATTTAAGACTTAATTGTGAGCACCAGAGAGAAAGAGAACATATTTCGGGACAATGGGGATTTATATGGCTCTCTCCAGGTGTAAAAATGATGGGCACATATTGGGGCTCTGTCCCCTATCTTCTGTGGACCTCAAATCACCAACAGGGTACATTTCCATTTCAGACTGCTGGCTATGAACTAGGTTCACAAGAAGCCATGATTTATTTTTCTTCCTTACTTTCTCTTTTGAAATATTAGTGATATCTTAATGTTTCGTATTGCTATTTTTTCCCAAAGGGATGAAATTCATGGATCTTGAGAAAATATCCAGAAGAAAATTGGCAGAATTATGTTTTTTCTTCCTCATTAAATTCCTCATTAATTCAGAATTGAGAACAAGTGTAAACAACACATGAGTAAGAATAAAACTAATTGAAACTGTGCGATGATGGATGTGCTTTGTAGCGTTCAACTGTGTTATCAACTGTGGTACAAATCACAAGCAACTTCATCTCATCTCCACGCATCTCCAGCCAGGCTCCCTTGGTACATACCTGCAGGCTCTCAACCTGCACCGTTCATCAGAGAAATGGTTCATACATAAACACTTAATTTGCTAAAGTTTTTTTTTGTCCTGATAGAAATGAAAACAGGTATTACTGCTACTTTAAGGATAGGTACCCTCTGAAATATCTTTCTGGGCCTGCAAACATGTTTTTTTTTTTTAATCACCTTTGTCTCTTCCAAAGCAATGTGGCTTCAGAGTCCATCAGTAAGATAGGTCAGAGGGGAAAGGTGCTTGCCACACAAGCCTAAGGAGCCAAGTTTGATCCCCAGAACCACCATAAAGGCACAAGGTCATCCTATGACTTCTGCACGTGCACCATGATACACAAGCCCCACCCATCCGAACAAACTATACATTATTTTAAAAATGAAGATTGACAGGGATAGTCTCAAGGTTTGGTTTAGGTACAAAATATCTCATGCATACTCATGTGTTTGAATTCTTGGTTCCCAGACGGCTTGGAGCTGTTTGGTGTACTTGTGGAGCCTTTGGGAGCAAGGTCCTTGCTGGGGGTATGGATCTCTGGGGTACTAGCCTCGACTGTCCATAGCCTGGCTTCACTTTCTCTCCCATCTCTGCTTTCTGGTACCATGAGACATTAGCAAGAAGCAGTCTCAAGCTCCTCCATGGCTACTGCCATGTCTTCTCTGTCGCGGACTGTATCCCCTCAAACCCCACCACCTTCAGTTGCTTCTTGTCAGGAGTCTGGTCCTGGTTACGAGAAAAGCAGTTAAAACTGGGTCTTCCTCACTAACTGCAACTCACAAGGGTTGTGTCAGAGAGTTGTAAGTGTGCAGCTGTGTTTGTGACTTCATTCTACATGCTTTAGAATTTCAGCCTTGGTTGTGTGCAAACAACTGTCTTAAGAATTCACACATCAATTGCAGAAGAAAGGAAGGCAAATTCTCACATAAAGGTGAAGTTCCCACAGCCACTCTTCTCCCTAGACCAGATTTCCTTCCCAGCCATCTGATTTTATAGCTTTTAAATAAATCCCCATCTTTGGCTTGAGTCAATTGAAGCAAATGTATGAACAACTAAGGCTGGCTTGCTTGACCTGAGATCTTTTCTAATGCCAAGGAGCGCATCAAACACTCCAGGACTGACAAGGGACTTCTCTCCCAACAAACCTGCAGCTTATTGGCAGGCACTCTTTGATCTGATCCCACTTTTATGCCTGGACTTAAAAACATCATGGCTCTTCTCTAACCTTCCCTTCAACTTATCTCAAAATCACAGGGGCTTCGGTGTTCTGAATGCTAATCACCTTCCTCTGCCCCAGACACAGGCAGGCTTCTTCTCTCCGCTAACCTGATGAGGTAATTAGCACATGGGCCTGACTTTCCCCTTCTAGCTCTCCTTTCAGAGAGTCCTCATCAATATATGTTTTCCTGGATGACTTTTAAAAAGTAGAAGGGAAGACTGTAATCATGTCAGCGTGTATCTAAAGAGATCAAAGTGCCTCTCCTGCCCCTTCCCTTCTCCTGGCTTCCTGTCAGAACCAGAACCAGAGCCTGAGTTCACCAAGCTTTTCCTTTGGGTTACAAGGAGGAATCAGACTTGATTCTGCTTCCCAAGCTCTAGCTTCCTTTCAAGATGAAAACTTACATTTAAAAATAACTTTAAACAAGGATTTAAGGGAATGAAGCAGGGTATTTGACTCCAGAGGAGGGGGCAGGGCTAAAAGTCTCATTCCCAATGGTTGATTGACGCTACTGAGCTCCTCCTTGAACTCAAGCTAGACTCCAAGTGATAAGCCAACACAGGAAGGAAATCCAAAAGGACCGAGCAGGCTCACTCTTTCTCTACTTCCAACAGGTTAAAATTCCAGCCACTTCCTTCTGAACCAAAGCTGAAGGCCTGTCACTTTCCTGGACTATAAGCATGACTTGGGAGCAACACAAAGTAAGTTATTTGAAAGTCATATTTTTTTAATAGCAAATGCTAAGCTGTCCCCCCATTTCCTTCTTTTTAAAAATGTTTTAGGGGTTCACTAAAGGAAGGGAATTTGCTCCGAGGTTGTTAGAGGAACAAGGGACTCCAGGGAATTTGGGCATTTAGAATGTGTGTCTCTGATGTGGCCCCCATGCCTGACACTAGTGTTCATGAATAACTTCCTTCCAAACATTGAGTGTCATTAGCATCCTAAAAGCAATGCTGTATGGTTCAGGGTTCTTGCTCAAGGAACCAATGTAGGCGGAGGCTATCTGTTCATTTCCTGACTGCTCAGACCCCAGTAATCACACAGAAACTGTATTAATTACAATACTGTTTGGCCAGTGATTCATGCATATTTCTAGCTAGCTCTTACATCCTGAATTAATCTATTTCTATTACTCTATGTATCAGCATGAGGGTGTGGTTTACTGGTAAGGATCCCGTGTCTGTCTCCTTCAGAAGCTTCATGGTATCTCCCTGACTCTGCCTATTCTTTCTCTATTTCCTGCTTGGCTTTACTCTGCTCAGCCATTGGCCAAAACAGCTTCATTCATTAACCAATAAAAGCAACACTTATATAGAAAGACATCCCACATCAAACCAGGAGCCTGCCTGAATTTAGACAAAGTTAATAGACTTGACTCACTAAGCTACTTGAGTTGGGCACAGTGTTATCTACCCATAATCCCAACCATCCAGAGGTGGAAGCAGAGTACAAGGGGTTCAAAGGTAGCTTTTCCCACATAGTGAATCCAGACCAGCCTGGACTGCATGACACTCTGTCTCAAAACACTAGCAAGCAAATAAGAAGAAAGAAAGCACAGCCACTTGTGCACTATGTCAGACCATAACAACCTAGGGGATTTCCTTCTCTTAAGTGTCCCACACTTTTTCCTGTTCTTGAGATGCCTGTTGGGGGTCTTTTCAGTGTTCTGGTTGGGGTGGGTTCCATGTTGGATGGCCGTCTCTGGTGGTGTGGGGGAAGGGATGGAGGTGACAGCCTGCCTTAGTGTTTGCTAACAAGCTCAGCCACTGTGTGGGAAAAGCCCTGTATGTTTGGTACCTAAGTCATTAGATGCTGGAATGTGTCCCTCCTTGATCTGCTGAACATTTCTTACTCTGTGATGTGGCAGGAGATGGTATTACAGAGGTGGGTCCTGGAGGAGTCTAGATGTTGAGTTGTGGACAGGGTATGCCTCTGGTCGTGCCCTCAGACTGAAGGGAAACTACACATTTAGAGGTGAAATGCCGGGCACAAAACCCTGTGTGCTGAAGGTTGTTTCTCCCACTCACTATGGGCCAGATGGAGGGAACAAGCGGTGACACCAATCAATGTGGGTTTGGACAGCTTCCTCCTCCACAGCACAGACACTTCTGTTCCCGCAGCTGAATATTCCAGCGCACTCCATGCTATTCTGATCCTGAAAACTCCTTTCCTAATGAGAAACCGAAGTTAGAGGTCGCCAGCCCACACTGTCCCACACAGTGCTCACTTCCCAGTGGGCTTCACTCCGCTAGCCCTCTGTGACCCAAGCCCCTAACCTGTACCTGATGGAGCTCTAGACTTTACCTCCCCGACACAGCCTACATCTCCCTAGGGACCCTGTCACCGTGACCATTACCCAGTCCCAATTGCCACTTCCCACCACTGCTACTAAATCAGAGCTAAGTCACAGTTTACTGTCCTGGGACAGAGTCTGAGTGTTCAAACTTTTGAAAATATTCTCACAACAAAAAAGCACCTTCTTTGGGGAAGGAGGTGTGAGGCACAGCAGCCAAGGCCTTGTGGAGGCCTCGTTGGTCATTACACTTCCCCTAGACAGCTCTGTGCAGTCTTGATACGCTCTATAAAAATCAAAAAGTGAGGCAGGTCCAATAGCTTAGTCAGACCTGAATTTAGTCCCCATAATCCATGTAAGCAGAAACTTGGTGTAGTATATGCTTATCATACCAGTTCTGGGGAGGCAGAGGCAGGCAAATCCCTATAGCCTGGTGGTTTCCAGCCTTGCCAACTTCCAGGCCAATGAGAAACTTGTCCCCCCAAAATAAAAAAAGATGAAAGGGAGAGTTCACCTGAGGAGCAACACTTGAGATTGTCCTCTGGTTTATGCACTCACGCATGCACACGCACGCACGCACGCACGCACACGCTCACACACACACGCGCGCACACACACTCACACACACGTATGCATGCATGCACGCACACACACACACACACATGCACACACACGTCACAAAATGCAAAGGGAATGACGTGAGACTGTGCTAGGAATGAAGGACAATAAAGCACCTTTCTGAGGAAATAGAAGCTTTCTGACTGCTCCAGCCAATGCTTGTCCACAGTCACGGCGACTACTGGGGAAACAGCCTCCACCTATTTCCAGGGGAGGAGTTGAAACTGAGAAACTACACGCTGTGTTAGACACAAAATCAATACGGTGTGATTCAGCCTCGACAGCAAGTCTCAGTGCTCTCCTGAATCAAGTCTTTCAAGACAGAACACAACAAGAAAATAAAATTCTTCTCTGATCAAGGTAAAGAAATGATTTTTAGCTTTGCAATCATCAAGAAACTCAAAAGAACTCTGAGGTGGTTAAAGGACTGAAGCCATGCAAAACTTAATTTCATATTATAGCCTCACATGAAAGAATTTAATTTTTTCTACTTGGTACATATTGAAAAGAGATCAGTGTTTAATAAATATGATAAACATAGGTTTAGGTCTTTTAAGCAGAGGGATCGGTGGTTGGATATATGGGGGTGGGTGGGTGCGTGGATGCGTGGGTGTATATATAGATGTGTTGAGTGGGTGGATGGATGGATGGGTGGGTAGATAAGCGTGTGTATGGATTAATGGGTGGTAAGTGCGTGGGTAGATGGATGGGTAGAAGAGTATGTGGAGGGGTGGAGGGGTGGGCAAATGTGTGAGTGGACGGATGGATAGATGGGTAGATAATGTGTGTATGGATAGATGGGTGTGTAAATGGATGAGTGCATAAATGGATGGATGGTTACATGGATGGATAGGTGGGTAGGTAGGTGGGTGGGTGGACAGACAGATGGACAGACAGATGGACGGACGGATGGGTGTGGAAGTGGGGGTGGGAGAGGATAGATGGAGGGAAAGAGGAGATGTATAGATGGGTGGATAACTAGATAGGTGGGTGTGTAGGAGGGTGGATGGATGGATGGGTATGTGTATGTGTGTGGAAGGTGGGGGTAGAGGATCGGGATGGATGGAAGGATGGATGGATGGATGGGTGTGTGTGTGTATGTGTGTGTGTTTGGAAGGTGGGGGTAGAGGATGGGGAT
>NC_022022.1:46557606-46589402 GCF_000317375.1 Microtus ochrogaster | reverse complement strand
GATGGATGGATGGATGTGTGTGTGTGTGTGTGTGTGTGTGTGTGTGTGTGTGTTTGGAAGGTGGGGGTAGAGGATCGGGATGGATGGATGGATGGATGGGCGGGTGGTGGGATGGCTGGATGGAGCGAGATGAATGGGTTCCCCAGAGAGAGGCTTGAGGTCAAGCAACCAGCAGAAAAGAGAGCTGAAAACTTGATTTCTTAGGTGACTGATTACAGGGGCTGCACAGGAGGATGACAGAATGTGGAGTCCTGGTTTGAATTGTGTTCTTGGAATATCCCTGTGTATCTTTTGACACAGCAGAGACTGTTACAACATCAATGAGACTATACCAGCGTCTTATTTTTGGCATCCATCACACTATAGTGAGTAACTGGAGGCTATAGACTCCCAAACAGCATTTTCTTGTTGTCTGGAAAGAAACACACCTAGTATTTGGCCAGAGAATTGCTTTGTATGCAGCTTGCATTTCAGACACAGGTGTGTTATCCTTAATTTAAGTCTTCCCAGGATAGGCAGAAGTAAAGAAACACTTTAATAACTTGCTCCTTGTGATCCCTTTGAATCCAAATATGTTGGTGTTCACATTTACATATCATAAAATGTCAAGGTCATTATTATTCCTTGTTGAGTGATGGAATAAGAAGAAATACAAGTTTGTGTATGAAAAAGATAAGGTTTGTGTTAAGATACCCAACTAAAATGAATAAAACTCACATATTACTGCCTACATGCATATAACAAACACACATGTATATGTGTGTGTGTGAGTGTGTGCATTATGCTCACCCGAAAATAAAAGTTTATTTTTCTCAATATCATCTACACTACTCACTTCAGAAGCACAGAAACACACCTGAATTTATTTAACCGGCACTTAATAAACACCCAGTACATAACAAGGTGCCGAGGTACAGGTAGGTGACGTGCTTTTCAGCTTGAAGCGACTCCTTCAGTAGGGAAGGAAGCACATGGGCACTGTTGCGAGCTTGCGTGCCTGGACCCTTGAAGATCTCTAGGTAGTAGTTTACCTGCAATAAAGCTTCTATGACTTAGGGAAGAATTATTTTCAGAAGTGCTGTGAACACCCCAACCCTCCCCACAAAGGCCAGAAAGGTTCAATGTTCTTGCAACAGCGATTCAAAGAAAGTGTTTTAAAGACAATCAATACTCTTGGAACGTGAGAGCCCACAGTTCCCCTTCACACTTGGTGCCTCACTTGCCCTCCAGCATTGGAGACTGTGCACCCCTGGAGCAGCCGATTCCCTGCCCTGACTCTCATGTTCCTTGTTCTTAAGTAAACTTGAGTGACAAGAGCAGGAGTTACTGCCCCTGAGGAGAGTGGGGTGGGCTGCGCGTACCTTTAACCCTTTAGAGCCGTGGGCAGCTGAGCTGACCCATAGCGAGGGGAAGTGGAGGTGCTTGGAGCCTCATAAGGAAGAAGGTAAAGCTAACTGGAGGATTTAACACACGCTCACTGACAACCACTTAGTGTGGTGTTGAGGTCATGGCTCCCTTGGCTACTTTTATACAAACGGTTCACATTTAGAGAATGAAACCCCGTAACCACTGCCACGTGCCACAAGCTGTTTCTGAACCCATGACAAAATAAGGCATTTCCACTGCATCTTCCCAACCCAGCATCCAAGAGATACAGGGCGAAACAATGAAAATACAATCCCAGTATCTCACAGATCCAGCAACCCCCCAGTGTCTACTGATACGGCAGGCATTAAGACTGGAAGGTCCCCCTCCATGGGCGGGTGGCTCCACGCCAGGCAGGCATGGCTGACTTCACACAAGGAAGGCTGTAAGCGTAACACTTCCTAAGTGCCTGAGGTAGGACTCCAAGTCGATGGCATGCTGATAGGTGTCACACAAGGAGAAACAGGCAGTGTCAAGAGATGAGTTTAACAAAGGTGAATTTGACAGATGGGCTTCCTGGTATATCTATATATGCTGATGAACAAGTGGATGATGAAGAAAACGCACTCCATGGGCACTTCCTTCTGCTGCTAGGTCAGGGAATTTACCCTTTATTCCCAGGGTTTTCACAGAGCAGCCTTGGAAGAGGGCAGACTGTTCTGTTATCATCTTTGTTATTCTGAATATTTTAGTAAATGAAATTATGATATAAAGGGTGGATAAGGTGGCTCTCTAGGTAAAGTACTTGGTGCCAAGTGTGACAACTTAAGTTTGATCCCTGGACCCCCACATAGCAAAAGGAGAAAGCAGACTTCAGCAGGTTCTCCTATGACCTCCACACACTCATAATGATGTGCTTGCACACACGCATACACACCGACACCCACATCCTGCACAAGCATGCAAAATGACTAAATAATAACTAAGACGTGAAACACTTACACAATGAGAAGAAATCAGACATGTCCAACTCACGGTCCATGGCCAATGTTGCTGAGGCCAGCTATGAACACGGCCCAACATGAAACTGTAAGCATCTTTACAAATGATGCGGTATTTCCCGTGTAACGTGTTCTCTTTCTAGAATTTAACTCAGCATGCACCTTGTAGATGACCGTATCACAGTATCTGAAGGTTGTGTGTGACTGACAAGTGAAATAACTGTTTAGACACAGATCAAGAAGAGTCGGGAGAGTTGGCTCCGCCGTGGAGAGCACTGGCTGATCTGGCAGAGGACTTGGGTCTGATTTCCAGAACCCATAGTCTACACCCTTTCTGTAATCCCAGTACTGAGGCATCTGATATCTTCTACTGGCTTCCTCAGGCAACACATATGCATATCCACAGACATACAAATAAAACAGCCACACAGAAATAGACGAATAGCATTAAAGTAGTATATAAGAATTTAAAAATTATTAGAACAAGACAGTTGGATAAAATGGTTGCATGCAAAAATATTTCTAAAACATTTTTACACAAAAATTGAATAAATACACTACAGCTTCTGTGCTGGTGGTGGTAGGGTGTGTGTGTGTGGTTTTCACTTTGTTTGGTTTGTTTTTCTTTTGAATCTTCTTTTGTTTTAGGGGAAGGTTTCAAGGGTGGAGGGCGGAAATGAAGGGACAAGAAGATGGAGGGATCGGGATGCATGATGTGAAATCCACGAAGAATCAATAAGGAAAAATGACATGAATGTAAAGCGTAACTCCCACTTCTAAGAATTTATTCTGAGCCAAATAAGAGCGACCAGGCCCTGGGAGCACAGGGTCAGGGTCCCACAAATAACGAGTTCCAGGAGAGAAGTGGTTTCGTGAACTGTGATAATCAGGTGTTAAAAGGAAGCCAAAAATTAAACCATTAGCTGCATGAGTTGTTGAGAACGGTGGGTGGGCAGGTTACAGCAAAGTGGAGAAGTGTCTGTTTAGGTTTCAAATGCTAACTGCATTAACTCTGGCGTTGATGGAAGCTAGCGGTCTGGTAATACACCCCAAAGATTTTACTTTATGGTTGAAAGGATGGTGGTAGATGAGACAAAAAGATTGGCAACTAACAACTGTTAAAATGATTAACACTGGCTAAAATAATTCAAATCCCAGAACTGCAACATTCTGACTCTCCACAGCCTCAAAGTTCCCAGTCAATCAGCTTTGTAGGACCTTTAACATAGGTATGGTTTCTCCTGGAAACTTCAGTTCATAATAGTTTTATCTTATACAAAAATAATAGAAAATACAACCCTACATTACATGTAAGCAGAAGTACAAAAGATACCAAATAGCTGATCTGGATAGATTTGTTGGACTTTCAAGGTATGAAGAGTGGAAAGAATGAGGGCTGCAGATAGGAAGGCTGAAGATGTGCAGGCCCCTCGCTCCCCCAGTATCACATGGATTTAGGATGAGACCAGTTTAAGAGTGTTTGCCTAGTATACAGTAACACTCTGGGTTCAATCCCAGCTTTGCATAGACAGGTACAGTGGCACATGCCTGTCACACCTGCACGTGGAAGTGGCCAGAGTTCAAGGTCATGGGATTCACAGCCACGTACTGAGTGTAGGCTGTCCTCACTGGAGGCCATCCTGTGCTACATGAGACATAGACTTGAAGAAAAAAGAATATTTGCCAAGAGAAAAGCATTGGCAATATGGGAGAAAATGCTGGTACCACATAGGATTTGAAAAGAAATGATTTTAATGAAGAGGTCATCGGTCTTAGCGTATTGAAAGGGACCCATGATGGAGGACAGTGAGCATGTCATTCTCTTCACGAATGCTCTTAGCAGGTTCTCTCCTGACACTTATATCAGGTATCAAATGTCCTCACCAAAGAGACCCGCCTGGTCTCAATCTGACATCATCTGCTACATGGACAAGACTTTCACAGCCTGGGAGATGAGATGCAAGGCCTTAATCACTCACCTTGTAAGTGCAGGGTCTGGATTTGATTTCCAGAACAGATGTTTAAAAAGCCAGACACGTTGGGTGGTGTGCACATGTAATCCCAGTGAAGATAAGATAGGAGATGTTCAGCAGGGACCATGGGGTCTCCTTGATCAGCTAGCCTAGCCTGTACAGCTAAGTTCTGGACCAATGCGACACCCTGTCTTAATTAAAAGGTGGCATGTGCCTGAGGAATAACACCTGATGTTCTCCTCTGGCCTCCACTTGTGTGTGTAAAGATGTACCATCTTCCTCCTCCAGACTCTGGGAGACTCATTTGTTCACCTCATCTGTGTATTCTCCGGATCTGGAGGGATCCCTGTCACCCAATAAATATTTGTTGAGTAGATGTGTTCTTGTTAGCTGCATCTATTTCCTCTAAGTATTTCCTAAACATGTCAGACACTATGACTTGCTCATCTTACATGCGGCTGCTCTCCTTCCCAGGGCATTTTCACGGCTCGGGCCCTGTGCTTAGAGATGCCTCACTTGTCTTGAGCTAGACTTGGTGTTTTGTAAGGAAGTGGTACTTGATAGGAATCAAGGGCCTCACAGCTTTGGCTCAAATGCTGTGTTTTATTCAGAGTCCATCCCTGACTTGTGGAGACTGTCCCTTGCTTGGCTCATCTCCATGTATTGAGAAGAGTCCTCGCCCATAAGCAAGCCGGCTGCCAGGGACAATGAGACCAATGTTACATGGTTGGTTTGAGGCTCTCACAGGATTGTACTGTCTACAAGATTTCTGGCTCAGAAGCAGAGACGTGGGATAAGCTCGGCAGCCTTCCCCTGCACAGAGACCTGTTGGAGAACATTCTCAGTCCAGGAGAACAGAAGCTCTAGTCTTCCCTGGTTCCTGGTACAAGAGCTAAGCCTGGAGATCTCTAGGGTTCTCCGTACCTCAGAGCTGATAAGCTAGAAAGAAGCCCAAGAGGCTCCAACTCACAGTTGGCAGCTGAAGCTCTGGAAGAGGCCTTGCAACCTCAGTAGGGTTGATTGGATTGGATTGAATGATGGAATATTCTGCTTGCACCAGAGAACTGGTAGTTTTGTGGGGGAAACATACATTTGGTGTCAGGAAACATGTTGTGGTTTCAGAGATAACAAACTTTTTCCCCATAGATGTCTCTCAGTAACCTGTCACCTTGAGCAAGCCCCTCTTTCAACTGTGTACAAAACAAGGGGATGGCAGCGTTAGGCCCTGATCATAACTGGGGCTTTGCTCAACAAATTAATCTCTAGTTCAGAGGGTAGAGGAAAAAAGGTGCCATCTGAAATTCCTAGCTAAAACATGGATTGTCTGCGGAGGGAAAAAGAAAGTCCTGGGTAGTTAGTTACTCTAATGAGCAGTTAGAGGAAGACAATGTCTCATTAGAATACACCAGAAGCTCACTAAAACACGGCCTGCCTAAGGATCCCAAGGTGAGATTGACCTTGGGAACACAGCTGTAAGACAGACTGCATAAGGCGAGTCACAAATCGAGGTCACTAAGACAGATAACAAAAATGTCAGGGAAATACATTAATGCATTAATTCTCATGCTAATTATTTTGACTGACATGGGGAGGTTCTTCCAAACGCCAGTGAGTTTTAAGTAAGGAGAATGAAGCTGTGCAGCATGCCAGGTGATATTTCTGGATATTTAAGTGTGCACAGGAGCTTGCCCATTGTGTGAAGGAAAATAGATTATTCCCAGCAGAAAGAGATGCTGAGTGACAAAGACAGATCCTGGGACAGACAAACCAGAAAGGGCACCACTTAGGTAGAGGAGAAATTCACAGGACAGTGTGTTGGTCCTGAACCCATCTGTAAAAAGCATGAGGAATTAAACTCTGGTAAATTCAGAGCAGAAGGGGTCTCAGTAAGGACCACCTAGCGTGAAGGACTGGGATGCAGAAACTGAAGATTCTGAAATGCTGAAGGCAAGCCTGTGGGGTATTTTCTTGATTAACTATTAATATGGGAGGGCCCAGCCCATTGTGGGAGGTGCCAACCCTGAGCAGGTGACCCTGGGATGTAACACCCCATCATCCATGACCTCTGCTTCAGTTCCTGCCTTGTCTTTTCTAGAGGGCATGTTTCCTGAGAGTTAAGAGATGGACCAGACCTTGGCTACCCGAGCTGCTTTTGGTCATGGTGTTTAATCAGAGAAATAGGAGCCTTGCTAAGACACTTGGCTGTCCATGTCCCCTTTGACTTGTGCCCAGCATCACACCTGCTATGTTCCACACACACGGAGGACAGTGTGCTCCTATGTCCTTCCAAACTGACACCCCTCTCCAGACCCTCTGGCAGACTCGATCCTTACTTTAGATTTGGGATTTGTCATTTTTTTTTAGAGGTCTAATCTCACTATCCACAAACGAATTCACAACCAATAGGTTATCTGTCTTTTGCAGGTTTTCATCTTTTTCCAAATGGCATCCTCTCCTGCTGCTCCCGGGATCTGTCTTCTTCACTCCGCACCGTGACTTGCGAGATTCATCTCTGTTGGATGGCCCTTGCACTCTCCTGTTCTTGTTCCCCTCAACCCTAGCAGAAGCTGCACATGGATGCAGATCAATGTCTTTTCCCATCCTTTTACACAGTATTTGAGAGGTCTCCACGCCTTTTTGCTCCTGTCAATAGCACCGCTATGAACATGCACACACCTGTGCAAGCCTCCTCTCGAGAGAGGTCTAGGAGCAGAAGCATCAGGTAGAGAGGTGAGGTAGTTGTTTCTGAGAGGTGGGGACCAGTGTGCACTCTGATCAGCAGCCTATGCCAGCTCCTGCTGCTCTCCGTGCAGGCAGATGTGTCAGTTTCAGGTTTGGGACTTTTTGCCAGTCTGCTGGGGATAAAATGATCCTTCATTTTGGTTTGATTTTGCACTGGCAATGCAAATGAGGTTGAGATTCTTCTACATGTTTATTAGCTATTCCCTCTCTTCTCCAGAATGCCTGTTCAGCTTATTTTTTTTTCCAATGGATTGTTAGTCCTTTCCTTATTAACAGTCATTAACAGGAGTGTTTTATGCTATCTCCATTTCTGTGTATTATATATATATATATATATATATCTTCTCTCACTCTGACTTTGTCTTTTTTCTTTTTTTTTTAATTTATTTATTTATTGAGGATTTCTGCCTCCTCCCCGCCACCGCCTCCCATTTCCCTCCCCCTCCCCCGATTAAGTCCCTATCCCTCATCAGCTTGAAGAGCCATCAGGGTTCCCTGACCTGTGGGAAGTCCAAGGACCGCCCACCTCCATCCAGGTTTAGTAAGTTGAGCATCCAAACCGCCCAGCCCCCCCCAAAGCCAGCACGTGCAGTAGGATCAAAAACCCATTGCCATTGTTCTTGAGTTCTCTGTAGTTCTCATTGTCCGCTATGTTCAGCAAGTCCGGTTTTATCCCATGCTTTTTCAGACTCAGGCCAGCTGGCCTTGGTGAATTCCCGATAGAACATCCCCATTGTCTCAGTGTGTGGGTGCACCCCTCTCAGTCCTGAGTTCCATGCTCGTGCTCCCCCTCCTTCTGAAGTTATACATTTTAACTGAGATTTAGTCAATTACTCAAATTGATTAAATAAAATTAAAAATCAAGACATTGTTACTAACAACTAAAAGCAAGCATATGTAGCAACATATTCATTTACAGTTCTTGCAGAGGGGTTTGTTTTTCAGAAATTCATCTATAGTCTGATACTGAATTAAAGATTTTTAAAACTATGTTGTTTTTAACTGGCATGTAATCACTGTCCAAATCAGTGTACGATACATTTTCCATAAATACATATACATCATATACGCAGTCTTTTATTTTAAGCGTGTTGCCTTCTGCTTTTCTTCCAACTCAAATTCTACTTTAGTTACTTCCTGTAGCCAACAATTCACAAGCAAAATGGAATCTCAAGTTCACTCTGCAGAGACCTCAAGTTCACTGTTGGGTCTTCCCTCCTTTCTGGTCCCTCAAGTTCATCCACTCGGATGTGTTTTCTCATTCACCCTCAGATGTCATGACTTCTTTCTGTATGTACTCAGCCTTTCCTGTACACGCACTCTCTCTCACACACACACACATGCCTGTGAGCGCTTCCTCCTCTTGAACTTTTTTCCACTCCTGCCTCCCCTACTGAAGTGTTCACTCCCCTTATCTGTCCATCTGGCCTTGGCGAGTCTTTCCCTGACATCTTGTTCCCTGTGCTGTGAACAGTTCTACCTAGTTGTCGGTGGGTAGCTGAGTTCCCCTTCTCAATTTGCTCTTTTCTGAAGCCCCTCATCACCTTCCCCACAATGTCACCTCTCTTTAAAGTGATGCCAGCCCTTAATTAGTCTCCGAAAGGTCTTCTCCCCTTACCCTCTCTGCTTCCTAGACTTGAAGTATGGACTTCAATTATTCTTCCTCAGGACGAGGCTCGAATCCTAGTTGGGCATCGACTGGTTGCTGAAGTATCGAGAGGAAAGACTAAGACCCCGTCTCACCCAGTGTCTTTGCAGGTGGGAACAGCTCTGCCACGTTAAACAGTCTTGAGTGTCGACACCACAGAGCTTGAGTGTCCACACTGGCACACAGTAGGAGCACCGTGATGGAAATGTGTCCCCTTTACCTTCCAATTTAACAATTTCTCTTCTAACTCTGAGAAAAGTTTCTACTGCTTCCTGAGCCAATGGTTTAAATATTTTTACCCTTTAATTATACCTCTTGAACCAAGACCCAATGTCCTAATCTCTTTATTGATCTGAAAATAACAATAAACTTCCTCTAAATTACCTTGTTCATCTTATTTAATCCTTACCATCAATCCCGGAATGTCCTGAGAACATTAGCGCTAAGAAGGAGCAAGAACCAAAAGGAGTGAAGTTGAGCGTTGCAGTTATCTGACAGAGAAGGCCGTGTGGAGTTAGTCTCTTGGCCTGTGTGCATCGTGAGCATTTTGTAGACGGCCATTCTCAGGGACGTGGTTAGCGAAATGGCGTTTGGAAAAATATATTAGATAAATGGCTTCTGAAATAGTGTTCTAATCTAATTATTAAGGCCAATCCATATTCATAAGTTAAAGGCTGGCAAAAATATTGCTTTGGTGCATTTATTTTATAATAACCTTGATGTGTTCCACAATGTACCAGACTGACATCTTCAAGGCTCAGGACACTACAATCAGCACTGTGGCACACCCACGGGGGTCAGGACCGACTGCTACACTTGAGGGGGTGAGGGACACTACAGTCAGCACAGTGGAGCACCACGGGGTCAAGACTGACTCACACATTTGATGAGGCAGTGGACAGTGCACTCAGCACAGTGGGACTCCCACAGGGCCAACACTGACTGACACACTTGGTGAGCAGCACAGGCATGCCCTGAGATCCAAGACCGTTTGGAGGGGAAGAAGCAGGGAAAGTGAAGGACTATTCCGTGCTACCGGTTCTTACGTTTCCTGTTCCTGGCAAGATGCACGTACCCAGAGATGATGGCTGGGATGGCGGTGTGGTGAGGCTGACATGTGACATCTAACAAGATGTCTCATGAACAACAGCTACTTATTTCTCACAAATCTGTGGCTGGAAGTCTAAGTGCCTGACCTCTGGGTTTGGTCAGGGTTCCCTTCAGAGTGTACACTGTTGACTTCTAGTAGTGCCCGTGCATGCTCGGAAGGAAAAAATAGAAAGAAAGCTCTCTTCATCCCAAAGACCTTACTCTCACTCACAAGGGCCCTCCCTTGAAGCCCATCTAATCCTAGCCCTAAGCCCTGTCCCGGAGGCCTGGCACCTTCACAGTATCACACGGGTATGTGAGGTGCATTTCATGATAAGAACTTGAAGCACATGGACATTAAGTCTATAACATAGACCTTAAAAGTTAACTCTTGTTCCAGAGTACATTTTAATGACAAGTTTTTTTCTGTTATCACTGGATTAATTTTCCAGTATCAGAGAATAAACAGACTATATAGGATATAAAATTGTAAATTCTGCAAACTGCGTTAATGATGATAATCTCATTGACATGCAATACCTGAAATGATGGGCCATGATGGGAGCAATAAAATAATCAAGCAACCTATTTTATTATAATTGCTTGGGTATTTTGGGTAATTCTTCCTTGTAGAATGACAGAGTATTTTGTTTGTTTCACAGAACACTTAGCTCCTCCTCAACATGAAATGCTGAGAATAGTTCCTTCATAATTGGCAGAAATACTACGGCTTAAAAAAATTTAAGAGATCTTACAGAAATCTTTCAATTCTTTGCATGCATAAGAGAATTATAAAATAACTTATTTTAATGTGAACAGTTAATGTAAAATAAATGAAAAGTATTAATAGTATTTCTTCTATCTTATTTCTGGAGATAACCATAAAATTTCCACAAAAGGGAAAAATAGCAATGAACCTTACAGCCACTGGGAAGAGGATTGAGGCGAGGAAGCTATATAAACTAGATTACTTCTGAAAGTAAATACTTCAGTCCCACCAAGCTGTTGTTCTTCCTATGAAAACACTGAAATGCAGGGGAGTTATATATGTGTGTAGCTTACATTTCTTGCCAGAAATTAACGTCTATCTGAATGTAGAAGAGGTACATGGAGGTATTGGCATTGCTGGAGTAATCGTCTCAGGTCCCCGTGTAAACATACAGTGAAAGAGGCCTTTTCTGGGGATCTAACAGGCATAGGACTTTGTCTTTAATTTGTGAGTGGTGATGGCAGGGATGGGCATTGGAGACCATGCTTATCTACACAGTGAGGCTGAACCTGAGTGTAGCTGCAATCAGCAGAGGGATTAGTGGAGATTTGATAAGGTGTATCACTTCCCCCCATCATTGAGCAGACCAGAACAGATACAAAACCAGGTTTTGCTCCAAGAAGATTACAATAGGATTAGAATTCATATTTCTTTCCCGAGACCTTGCCATCATTTTCCATTGTGAGCCTCTGAGCGACATTTTGCGAAACATTTCTGTGTGCCCTCTGGCCTGCAATCCTTCCTTTGTTCCCGGGCACAGCTCAGCATTCTGAAAGCTGTGGGTGCCATGGGGGGCAGGCATAGAAGTACGTGGGATCCCTGCCCTCCCCAAACCAACTGCTTGTGAAGAAACTGCCGTGAGAACATACTTGGTAAAGAACCTAAACAGAATGTGTCTGTCCTAGAAGACCAATATGCTAAAATATAATCCCCAGCCTCACCG
Organism: Microtus ochrogaster; assembly: GCF_000317375.1. Taxonomy (NCBI): domain Eukaryota; kingdom Metazoa; phylum Chordata; class Mammalia; order Rodentia; family Cricetidae; genus Microtus; species Microtus ochrogaster. Next base: position 46,577,872 of record NC_022022.1, on the reverse strand, counting down.
TATTTGGAGGAGGGAGTCATAAAAAGTGAATGTTCTGTGAGGGGACTAGTGTTGGAAATTAAATGTGGGTGAATTTTCAATACTCATGAAAATCCCCCCCCCCCGATACTATCCTATGTTTCTCTGTCTTATTATTTTCATTCATGTCTTCATATTCTTTCCTATATTTCTAATCCCCACACCCTTACACTGGGGACAGATATTTTTGTCGAGGCTGGCCCCGACAACTAGTGTATTTATAGAAAAGATTAGACGAGACAGAGGGTGTGGCTCTGTGGTAGAGTTTTTATCTGGTAAGTGCAGGTCCCTGTGTTTAATATCCAGCACAGGAGAGAGGAGGAGGAGGGACAGAGGAAGAAGAGAATCCAAATGGAGAGAAGCCAGAATTCCCATTCCTTGCTTTCTCAGCCACCTGGATGCAAGCAAAGGGCAGCTGAAACTTCCTGACTTCCTACCTGTACAGAGGTACCCACCGCCATGTCTTCCTTACTGTGATAGACTGGATCTGCTCACACCCTGAACCACAGACAGCCTCCCCCCATGCTGATTCTTACCAAATATTTGGTCATAGCAATGAGAAGAGCAACTAACACACATTTCTTCAAAATAGAGTCCTCCTCTGCTCCCCTGCCACACACCAAGCCCAAGATAACAACAGGGAGACTTGATGTCAGAGATCATGCCCAGCTTGCTTCTTCCCACAGTGCAGGGTGTTAACAGTCACAGACCCTTGGAGCCATCATTGGTTGGAGAGCAGCCACTTCCCCATGTTTCTCAAGCTCTGCTTGACTCTTTGTGTTCAGTGCACAGTAGGTTTCAATCTCAGGACAAAAAGGTACAACCTAACACACAGACTTCCTAATGTTTACTGTGAATTTCCACTCATCTAAACATCCCAGATACACTTGCTGTCTGTTTAGGGTCTTTCTTGACAACTCAGGGTCTCCTCTCCCTCATTCCAGGGCTGAATATTTGTTCTTGAGGATAACAAAAGAAGAGTCTAGTCCCCGGCCATCACCACACTTACTTGGCATCAATCTAGGCACCACTGTTGCAACTGAGTATGTCTAGTCATTCATCACCCAGCTCATGGCATTGCGCTCAGCCTTCAACTCCGTGTGTCCACTCTGGAGCCCTCCTGGAGTCACATAAGCGACGAGAAGTGACTCCTTCTCAGACCACAAGGGGTGTAGAGCTGTGAGCAGACTTACTTTCCCTGCATTTCATGCCTTTTGGAGTTACATCATCATCAGAACACTTCCTGCAAGGGGACTGACCTTCCTTGTTCACGTTCCCTTGCTGCCTGCATGTGGAGGCACAGCACAGGAACTCTCTCCTCAGCCCTGCCGGATTGTCACGACTCAGATTTAGTAGATACGAGTTGTTGACTGAGCCTGCTGTCCTAGACATTATCTGCATTCATTGTTCAAGCAGCAGTTCACATTCTTCTCTGGTCCCTTTAAATATGACTAATGTCACATTTCAAAACTTCCCCTTTTAATTGGCTTCCTGCAATGGTCTGTCCTGTCCCTTTAAGAGACAAGCCTCACCTACTCCTTCCCCAACAACTGAGGCAAGCAGATTTTCCTTCCACTTTAAGCCCAAGTTTTCTTCCTTTCTGTCTCTCTCCTAAAGAGGCAGCTTCTCCCTCTCTCCCTTCTTCCCCCTTCTCCCCTTCCCTTTTTTCCCTTTCCCCTCCATAACCCACTAAATAAATACCCACTTTCTCTGCATGGTGTGCCTAATAGGTCTGTGTCTCTCATCCACTGTGTTGCTCCCTGCCTGGGACGTGCTACCTTCATGGCCCACTGTGGTCTGCTGCCCACTGCCACCACTCAGCAACCTGCGGCATTTTAGTTTAACCCTAACACTTCCTCTGAGAGTTATCTTCCGTGGGGTTGAATGTGGACCAGAATGGGTCAACTCGGGCCCCAGTGACACCCTTTAATACTGGTGTAGCAATGGCCTCTCTGTCCCTCACTTTCTTCAACTGTATGTTGAAATAGGGGTGGCAGGGCTGCGTCCCTGGCACCCGGCCACCCGCATGGCTAGCTTATGCCCCAAAATAATTACACGGAAACTGTATTCTTATGAACACTGCTTGGCCCATTAGCTTCAGCCTCTTGTTGGCTAGCTCTTACATATTGATCTAACCCATTTCTAATAATCTGTTTAGCCCACGAGGTGGCTTACCAGGGAAGATCTTAACCTGCGTCTGTCTGGAGTGGGAAAATCATGGTGACTCCCTGACTCAGCTTCTTTCTCCCAGCATTCTGTTTTGTCTATACTGCCTATCTAAGCTGCTGTCCTATCAAAAAGGCCAAGGCAGTTTCTTTATTAACCAATGACCTTCCTCCATCAACTGTAAATAGATACTATGGCAATAATAGCAACACCAGTGGCATAAAAGCTACCACGAAGACAAATGGAATTAATTTATCTAGAGCTCTTAGAACAGTACCTACAAAACAGCATATGCTTCTTGGCATTTATTTTTATCTTCTGGCTATCATTAGATGACTCACAGGCTAAGAAAAGCTCAAAGGAAATAGTAGAGAGGATGGAGCAGCTTGCATGGGAGGTGAGATGGGAGCAGACACATTGATCTGAGCATAAAACGCTAAAGGCAGGATGCACAAGGACCAGGGTGTGGGAGGGTGGATGTTACTCTGGATGCCATAGGAGTGAGTCCCAGTGTCTATGCAGAGACAGAAAGCAGACAGGAGAGGGTGGAAGACAAAGAGCCATGAAAAGATGAAGCTCATGGTTCCTCTGCCTTTCTCCTCTGGGAACAAACTGTATGTTGTAGAAAAACTGGCTATCAGTACACTGCTTGTGCAAAGTGAGGGGAAGAGGCATGGGTGTGTGCATGTGTGTGTGCATATACATGCATGTGTGTTTGTGCACATGAGCCTGTGCTGTGTTAATGTGTTTGGGCTCCTCTAACAAAATATTTCTGCCTTGGCGGTTCATAAATAACAGACACTATTTCTCATCATTCTTGCCCATTTCTATGTTTTGCTTGTTTTGAGACAGGGTGTTCTGTAGCTCAGACTGCCCTTGAACTCACCGCTTGGCCAAGGGTGACCTTGAGCTCTGGATTCTCCTGCTGCCACCTCCCTAGGCTGGGATTACAGGTGTGCCCCACACAGTTCTGGAGGGCAGGAATCCCGAGACAAGGTGACAGCACGTTTATAGCTTGGTGATGGCTCTCTTCCCCTTAAGTGGTGATCTTCTCCAGGACAGAATGTGCTGGAGTTTCCCTTAAGCCTCATTTATGAGGATACTCTCATTCTATGTACGAGAGTTCCTCTGATGTAATTGTCTTCCTGCATCCCCGGCCTTGAGGGGATGGGACTTCAGTTTATAGACTTGGAGGGAGGATAACCACAAGGGCATTGTGGGCTTGTCAAGATGCCTTGGGAGGAGCATCTCTGATCTGAAGAAGACAGAGCTACCACTGGAGTGGGACGGAATGATATTACCACTCCCAAGCTCAGCATAGCACCTGGCAAATGAATTAACATTTTAAGATGGTCCAAAATGACTGCTTGGTCCAAGCTGGTCCAAGTTCTCTGGGACTGTAGGAGTTCCTGCTTCCGTGGCTCTGGGCAGGAGCACCTGGCAGGATTCCTCATCAACGATGTGGAGAAACCAGCCAGCGTAAAGCTTCCAGGAGTCTTTCACTTTACCCTGCTTGACTCAACTAAACCACGGATTTTCTTACCTTTTATTTTTGGGCCCAGAAATCAGTGAGGCTAACAAATCTCTCAACTCACACAGAAGTTGGAAGAGAAAACAACAGTTAAAACTGTCTTTGAAGGGTTACCGTGGCCTCACAGGCCAAACATGGCCGTTTGAAATGCTCAGACGTGTCTGCAGGAAATGCAAGCCCCTCATCCTCCCCTGGCTGAGGAGGGCAAACCCAGCCAGCCAGATCCCATGTACCCACAGAGAAGGCCTGCGGAAAGTCCTGCAGATGCAGCGGGTCTGTTCCTGAGCTGGAGGGATTCCAGCTTGGTCACAGCTTAGGGGGACTTCTCCTTGGCCATCAGCAGCCATGCTGCTTTTATTGCGCACACAGTTTACTCGTCTAAACCCTTTCATCAAACCTGATAGCTGCCGTGCTTCTGACAAACACCACTGGTAAGAAGAGAACGCACAGGTATGTCTTCATGGCTCTCTCTAAGCTGGTCTAAGCTCTCTGGGACTCTCTGTTAGAGTTCCTGCTCCCATACGAAGTGTCCAAGGAGAATTTTTGCAGCCAATACTAAACTGTACTTCATACCTTTTTTTTCCTTTTTTTTTTTGAGGTTGAATGTTTATTCAGGGGGTTATGGAGGAGGAAGGGTGAAGGGGGGGACAGAGAGAGAGGGAGGGGGAGGGAGAGAGAGAGAGAGAGAGAGAGAGAGAGAGAGAGAGAGAGAAGAGGAGAAAGAGACAGAGAAGGGGGGAAGCAGAGAAGTGGGGAGAGAGGCAGAAGCAAAGCTGCCTCTCCAAGAGGAAGATGGAAAAGAGCTTCATACCTTTTTTAGTATTGTGGTTGCTACATTTTGTTCCTGTGTTATGTCCAGCTCTCCAGCCCAGGACACTGACAGAGCCTGTCATCAGCGCCTGCCTTGTCTCCAGGGCAGAGAGTCTCTCATATACATGACATGTAGGCTCTACCTCAGGAACGATTGTCTAAGCAGGCAGACAGCATTGAAAAAGTAATAATTCCACATGACTGAAATCAAAGAGGCTTGAGTAGGTTATTACAGAACGAATAATTAACTCTGGGCAAACAGAGGTCCTTAAAGAACATTCCAGAAGTCTGCCAGCCTCCTGATAAGAAACAAGTCCTGATCTCATGGGCTCACCCTGCAGGGTGCGAGTTCTCAGCCTTGGTTTCATCACCATCACCTGGCAGTTCTTAGCAACTGGGGAGCAGATTCCGCCCTTCAGGGGAATAAGAGACCCTGGAGTTGAGCCTCAGAAGCTAGCGTGAAAACATTTCCCCAGGTGTGTGAGCATGGGTACCCACGAAGAAAAAGAGAGACCTCAAAGTCACAGAGAGTTACATCTGAAACTCACAACCTCAGAGAATAAGGAATAAAAAATATAAGCATTTCTGACCGAGTTAGAATAAGTAACACGGGTCTTCTGAAAACCCAGAGGTTATGGGAAAGTATTCAAAGTCTTTGGTACTTTCAAAGGTCCTCCTGTTGAGGTCAGTGACAAACTTGTTCTAACACGGTGGTATGATGCTTACAGAGGTGTTTGCCACCGGATGTCACACCTTTAGCATCCAAGGGATGTGACTGTCGACCTTTAATTTGAAAACGTCCCCAAGTGCATAGAAATAGCTTAATTTTCATGTTCGGTTTTTTTTTCCATTCTCTGTATTTCTCAAAAGAGTATATCCGCCCCCAAGGGCTACGACTAGAACCTTGTGGCCATGTGACAGGATACCAGTAGCCACTTTAGTTTTCTTGCCAACCCAGATAGCCATTTTCAATGCCCATCTTCGAAGCCAAGCTTCTTGGGGATGAAGCACAGGGGAAGGGGTCACGGGGAGCCCCCTACCTGGGGTCTGGCTTGTGCAGCTGATACTGGGCCCCGCGTGATTCTAGATAACCCTCCTGGTGAATAAGTGGCTTTTTCCAAATGAATAACGCAGCCCCCCTACCCCATCCTTTGCCATGCCAGTTGCTGTCACCACCACACGGGCATGCTCACTGCATTTCTCCAGGCTGCAGTCCCCCCCCCCAGACTTTCCCGTGAGCGTGCTGAGAGCAGAGCCGGCTCCTCTCTATCTTTGAGGATAGAGTTTCTAAGTGCTCGCTACCCCAAGGTTTTGTCGTCCAATGTGGGCCCTTGGCTCTCCAGGTAGTAATAATTCTGCTTCTGTTGAGAATAGAAAACTAACATCAACAGTGCTTCCAGCACCATTCCAGAGGACATCAGAGTCAGGCCTGAGGATCAGATCCGCGTGATCTGCAACCTTCCTCCGGTTCTCTGTCTGTGCTTGGCCTGCAGCGCTCGCCGACAGGGACGTCCGCTCATTACAAATTGTTAGACAAAGGCCAGGGAAACTGATAAACGGTTCCTTGATTATTCTCCCCCTGAAATAACTCTCCTGTCTCTGTCCTCGAGTTACATTGAGATAATGGATGGAGGGCTTAAGTGTTTTCCTGGGGAATTGTTTAGGAGAAATCACGTTGGCAGTTTTAATTCTAAGCAACTGTGAGTGCATATGCATTTAAGAAATGGAAGAAGACAGAACAGATATTCTGTGTTTCTGTGTGCAGGACCGTCTTGTTAAATGGATTGCTGTCACCATTTGCTCTGTGTCTATTAGAGGCTTCAGTGGCTAACAGTCCACGTTAGATGGTGCAGGTGACTCTCTCCTCCAGCCCCTGATGGCTGGGTCAGAGGGGCAGGATGCTGCCAAGCACCTTTGCTTGTGTGAAAAGGTCAGCACACGAAAGCTAATTTGTCCAAGGAGAAAGGCTGGGCTACAGGGAGGCATAGGCAGAACCTGTTGCTAAGGTCTTCATGGGGTAGAGAGGAGGGAAAGGAGCCTAGGACAGAGAGTGGGGATGGATGCTGTCCTGATGCACCTTCTTCCCTAACGGTCCCCTGTCTCTGTGTGTGATGCTTCCTTGGCATCAATGGCACTGCATTTGGAATCACCATGGAGACACACTCTTTGGGGGCGTCTGCATCGTGTTTTCAGAAAGACTCGACCGAGGAGGGAAGATTCACCGCGGATACGGAGTCACCATTCATGGCTGAGGGATTCGGGCAGAATGAAAGGGAGAGCGTGATCTGAAAAGCAGTCTTCATAGCTCTGCTTCCCAGCTGCCTGCCAACAGGACTCAAGTGCTCCACAATCCTGCTGCCAGGCCTCCCCACCATGATGGGCTATCCCCTCACATTGCGAACCCAAACCAACGCTGCCTTCCTGAAGTCGCTCCTATCCGGGTCACAGCGAGGAAGTACCCGGCACAGCACTAGCAGGGTGTGTGTAGGAGGTCCAGAGTGCTCTCTGTCTGGATGCATTCCTTGCGTGTACCACACACGTGCTGTCCATCGCATGCCCCCAAGTGAGCGCTGTCTGTTTTCTCAACCCTCACTGTCTCTGCATTACCATCTCACTCAGTGGCCCGTCATCCATAGACCAGCCCCAGGAGGTCTGCAGAAAGCCACCTGCTATTGTTAAAGTTTACTCAATGTCATCTTTCTCCAGTATTCTCCTCCTACCTCCCTTCACACAGAGCCCGGATGTCTCCGTTCTAGACAACGTTCTTTGTGTCCAGACAGGTCTCACTGCGTCCAGTCTCTCCCTCCCTTACCAGTTTCCTGAACTGCTGCCACAGTGAGCTTTCGATAGCAAAGAGTGCGTGATGCCATTTCCTGATTTCAGATGCTTCAATTCCCTTCTGGGGAATAGAGGCGAGCATTTTCCACCATGCAAGGGAAAGTGTCCCGGTTTTATGCATCTGTATGTCTGTCCTCCTATACGCTGGTCAAGCTTCTGTGAGAGTGCTGTAGTGTGGATGTCAATACCCTGCAGGAGCTCCTGAGTCTCAACACCTGATTCTTGGCTGGAAACACTGTGTTGGGAGTTTGCTGATCCTTTAGGAGGTGGAGCTTCACTGGAGGAAATTGATTGGGTGAGCCTTGAGGGTTAGAACCTGGCCCTACTTCCTGTTCCTGCCCTAGTCTGTTTCTGTCTCAGTTTGTCTGTCGACTCTCTCTCTCTCTCTCTCTCTCTCTCTCTCTCTCTCTCTCTCTCTCTCTCTCTCTCTCTCTCTCTCTCTCTCCTCTCTCTCTCTCTCTCCTCCACCCATTCATCCACAGAGATATCAACAAGCAGCTGCCAAGATCCCACTGCCATGGAACTGTCTGCAACCATGATGGAGTGTACCCTCAAACATGTCCAAATACACCTTTCCATCCTTAAATTGCTTTTCATCAAGTATTTCATCTCAGAAATGAGAAAAGCAACTAACATATATGGCCTGTTTTATTCTTTTGGGAGAATGTAAAACACTGTACACCAAAAGAGACATTGTTTTCTAGGTCTTTTAGGCAAACTCCCCTAGATCCACAAAGACACAGATTCCTGGCACAGGCTTGCGGATGCTCTTCCTGGCTGCCTATAAAATTCTGCTCACACATCACGTCTCCTATGTAGTCTTCACTGATCTCAGTGAGAAGCCATCAGGTTGTTTTCCATAAAGTCAGACTTGATTGATCTCCTGTGCACAGCTCTGATAGGACACACTACACACTGAGGGCTGAAGACCTTAAAGGCAGCTGCCCCTGGCCTCCTTGCCCCCTGTGAGCAGAGGATTGCCTGGAATGCAGCAGACACCAGACATGTCTCCTCGGGAATGACAATAGGTACCACCACGTATGTTCAGAATAAGTCTGCTTAATAAAATTGATTTTGCTGAAAGATTAAAATAAATCTAACTGCAAAGTGGAAAGGGACATTAATTATGGTGCCTCGGGATGAAGGCCTCCCAGAGGGAACCTGGAAATATGTAAGTGCACAAACAGTCACTGATACTCGTGCATATGCTTCACACACACACACACACACACACACACACACACACACACACACACACACACGAGTTCTATAAAAAAGTCAACTGAGCAAGCATGGAAAGAAAGCCAGTAAGCAGTGTTCCGCCATGGCCTCTGCTTCTTTCCTGCCTTCAGGTTCCTGCTCTGACTTCTCTATATGGTGGGTGGTAAGTTACAGGATGAAATGCACCTTCCCATGCCAGGATGCTTTTGGTTATGGTGCCTATTGCAGCAATAGAAAGCACACTAGGACAGATGAACTCAAGTCACCGTAATGTGTTCCATGAGCATCAAGCACCTTCCTTCAATAGCCCTTATCCACCAACAATTATATTGATCTGTGCGACTGTATGATTCTGCTTCCCCTTCTAAACCATCCATGCAGCAGACTGGCTCTGTGTCTGCTACACAGGAGACATACAACCTTTACTGACCGAGCCATAAACAGCCTTTTATGCTCATACGTCCTATCTAAGGTAAGCCCTGTCAGATGTGTGTACAGTTACTCTTCTTCACACAAGTTCCAGAGGAGGAGGAAACTCTGGGGCAAGCACTTCTATGTTCAGGTTTCCTGGATCCCAGACAATCAATCTACAGCTAGTTTGAAACTTTAAATAAATGAGTTCAACACTATTATTCACTGTTGAATGCCTATGAAAATTATTAATTTTAAACATGGGTTTAAAAAATATGAGTGGGTCTACAGAAGGTTTGTCTTTTTTGATCTCTATTGGAAATGAGTCAGTATTAACTGTATAGCTAAAACATCTGCTGTGAAGATCTGTGGGGAGGCCTGAGTCGGACAATAGAAAACCTCAGCCTCGCCTTTTCTCTACTGTGCGATTGTGGTATAATTCCCAGGGCGAGTCTGAAATAATTAAAAAAGTAATCAGATATTTGCAATTTAATGAAACATAACTGACAACTGGGTATTGAAGAATTTACTGTTGCATTATCATATAGCTCCTTAAAATCCTAATTCCATTTCTCCTAAGAAGAGAAATATCCTTTTCTATTAAAAGGCACTGAGAATCAAGGGCAGATGAAATGGAGTTACCCTGAGCAGCTGCTCAGAACCCCAGTACAGCACGGGTCTTGATGGCACAGGGCTCGTTTGTTGTCTGCTTTTATAGGGTTGGGGACGGAACTCAGTCTCAACACACTCTGGACAAGCACTCTGCCATTAAGGTGCATCCCCAGCCGTACTGCACAGAACTCACACACCAGCTGATGTGGGGCAGAAGCACAAACAGAGGGACACAGGGGGCACAAAGTGGCTACAGAAAGCATGTTCCCATGGCCTTGGTGGCCTTCTCTCATAACTGCCATTGGAATCAGCCAGAGGTGATTAAGATGCATCTCATTATGTAGACAAAAAAGAAAGATGCACCAGACACGAAACAGCATGGGAACAGCGCCTCCATCTCACCTCCTACTTCTCAGAGAACAATTGTTCTCTGTTTCCCACCTTTAGTGCAGAGAAAGAACAAAATATATACAAAGAGTTCTGGCTGTCAAGAATTAATTCATTTCTACTTCTTTTTGAGACAAGATCCCCTGAAAACCATGACGGCCATGATTTACTACATAGGCAAGGATGACCCCCCCCCTTTCTCCTCCCACAGGCTGGGATTACAGGTGTGCGCCATCATGTCTGTTTTTTGTGAAGCTGGGGGTTGAACCTAGACCTTTCTCAGCTAGGCAATGCCGTGACCAGCTGAGCTACAGCTCAGCCCCATGACTTAACTCATTTGGGAACACGAATACAGAGTCCATCTAATTCTGGTGAATTCTTACCCTTTGCAAAGTTAATTTGAGACACTCCGGAGACTAAATCAACATTTCTCCCTGCCCCAAACACGTGTGTTCTTTTAAAAGACGCACATGCAGCCCAGCAGTGAGGAGAGACCCAAGGATTCAGCTCCCGCACCTGGCATATTATGTGCTATTAACACTGAATTTCAGGTGTGAATTATTTTCCAAGCTATTCATCATTGAAATTCTAACTAGAATTAGCAAGTTTCATTCTTTACTTAATAAAAGTCTCAGGTTTTCTCTCTTGGAAAGGAAGAATGGCAAACCAGTCAGGGCACATTAGCCCTGTGGGTTTAGGCAAATGTCTCTATCAGGGGCCCTTTGGGCATGAGGATGGTTTGTGTGCTTGGGCGTTAGAATGTTTGTATGTCAAGGAAGCACCATGTGAAGACCAGTCAGAACCTGTTCCTTTTCCTGGGAAAGAGCAGGGAGTTTCCAGCCTCTAAGCATTTGGTTGTTGTGTGTTGCTGTTTAATCCTAAAGAGACTCTCAACAAAAACAAAAAGAGAGCTCACTACAAATGACAAAAAAAAAAAAAAAGACAAAGAGGAAGTCTATTATTCCCAGACAGATCTGAGCTTGTGAGTATACAGAAGCTGGGTGAGCACACATCAACTTCCCCTACTTCCGACTTAGAAGTACAGTCAGTCCTGGGGCTGGAGAGGTGGCTCAGTGGCTAAGAGTCTGCTATTGTGGAGGACTGGAGTTGGGCCTCCAGCTCTCGTGCCTGGCAGCTCACAACTCTAATTCCAGTTCTACAAGATTCAGTGTTCTCTCAGGTCTTTGTCAGGCATTCGAATGTACATAGGTATAAGCCCACATGGACACACACTCGTGCATATAAATCAAAAATAAAACAAACCTTTTAAAAAAATAGATTCAGATGGACAGGTCAAGTGGGTGTATCAGTCAGGGGCAAGAGCAAAGGAAACCACTGGAAGTAATTCAGGATCTGGTATTAGCTATGGAGATGGCCGAAAACCCAGGAAGCCCATCTTGGACAGAGCGAGTAAAACAGGAAAGACTTGTCTCTGACAGTCTCCAGACTAGATCTGAGCACAGGCTCCCATGGTGGTCTTGCCATCCATTCATCACGAGGCCCTCACCAGAGCCAGGCTCTGGGGTCAAACATACCTTTTTTTCTTTAATGAAGCAAGTAGCCGCAGGGGTTCTGGAATAGCGCGCATACACTCTGTCATACCATGTCATGGGCCTAACTGCCTAAACCTAGAAATTGCCTGTCAAGGCTTCCAAGATTGGTGACAGAGGGAGAGAAGAAAATGGCCCCAAAGACAGGGGCAAAGGCCTCGTGGGCAAGCATGTGCTGACCATTGCGTTCCATTTCAAATCCTCAGAACGCTACTTGTTTTAGTACAAGAACTCAGTCTGTTTTTTCCTTTTGTGTCTGCTTAGTAATTTTTTCACTCTGCTGCAGTTTGAACTGTGAGCAGAGCAGAGATCTGCAGGACAGGTGAGGGGAGGGGAGGAGGGCCCGAAGAGGGGAGGAGGGCCAGAGGAACCATGCGAACATTTCTGACTGGAGAGCTTTCTATCCTTCCGAACCAGTATTTCTCTTGAAATCCCACTGTTTAAAAAAAGAGAGAAAGGAATGGAAGAAAGAAAAGAAAAAGGCGTGAACTGTGGGTATCACCTACCTCCTTACGAGAAATGCTTTTTAGGGTTCCTTTGGGGACTTATAGAGGACAAAGAGACGTGGGCCGGGGTCTCTGGGCTGGGGTGTGCGTCAGACAGAGGAAAGAGACAATGTGCACTATGGTCTTCCTCTGTCCTCAGCACTCTGGCCGTGCCTGGGGTTCCTTGCCATACGCCCCTGGGGCCCATGTGGATTGCACCAGGGTCCAGTACACACTCTCTCTCTCTGGGACAGTTCCTGGAAGCTGTGAGGAAGCAGGATGCACCCTCTGCCCACTCGAGCCCAAACTCTGTTCTGGATGGTGTGATGTAATCTTCTCCCAACCATGAGGTTCACAGGCACAGAGATAGACTTAGAGATTAAATGCTTTGAGCAGAGCCTCCTGGCCAGTACTCCCACGAAGGGGGCCTGACCTCACTTCTTCACATGCAAGTCTACAGTGCATCCTCCTGCCTCAGGCGGGCCAGAGCAGAGCAGTGGCTCTGTGGACACTTCCTCACCCATTGCTCGCTCTCAGTGTTAACAGATGCTGGCTTTGGGCCTGGCATCTTAGGATAACGCAGGAGCAGAGAGAGGACCAGGTGATCATTGATATCTCCTGCGGATCTGGCCAGTGGCAACCACGTATGTGGTTCTGTGCCGAGCAGGGCTCCCAAGGCACATTCCCTGAATCCCTGGACTCCTAATTTTAGCCTCCCAACTGTCATCAGACATATTTTTCCCCTTGCCTCTTCTCATTTAGGGGGCTGTACCTACTTCCTACAGCTCATTGTGTGTCATTTATCAGGACTCATCCGACATCATTCCAAAAATAAGTCGCTCAAGCCGGCCTTCATATCTGGTGCCTGGCGTAGAGCAGAAATGTTTTCATTTAAGTGTTAAAAAGCGTTTCTTCACGCGCCTCACGGACTACAAACTGACACATCATCTACCCGAAAGGTTATGGATCAGTAGGTAAATGCAGAAATTCTATTAGCTCCCAAACGTGGGATTTATGCCATTCATTCGAAATGAATCAAAATCCTACACAGGAATAGGAAAAGTAAACCACACCATAGATAGATTCATCTTTAACAGAGTCTGCTTGCTTCCTCCACGGGGCCCAGAAGGCGGGAGTCTCTCTATCATGTGGTCATTTTTTTTATTCCTGTTCATTGACTTTGACAAAGACATAAACAGCACATAGAGAACAGACACATTTTGAAGAAATATTAAAACACGGATTAATGGAACATTACAAAATACGAAGTCCCTTGCCTAGAGAGAAAGAAGAATTAAATGGCTTCTGTGCTTAATGAAACTGCGGCGGGCTCCCATCAATCTTAAGCCCTCACCTTAACCGGAGTTTAAAATAATGGGCTCATTTGACAGTCTTTACAAACCCTAGGGAGCATTGTCACTCGCGACTGGAATGAGCGAGATCAGGTACAGCAGAGACAGCACCTACTGGGACGTGTCCGGAGAGCTGAGGGAGAGATTTTATTCCTGCATAATACAAAGGGATAGCAGTTGTAAAACTCAGAATTTGTTCCGTTCATTTGCAGAAGAGAGGCAGGCGGGCACTCTGCTTAAAAAGATTCTAGCCCACTCCTGGGAAAGCACAAAGGTAAATGAACACACACAAGAGGTAATATCCACTCCACGATGCAAGCAGGTAGATGCATTTCAAGTCCAGAGCAATAATTAAGTTTCCATGTTGACAGAGTATGTCGCCACAGCCAGGGCTCTAAACACGGTTCATAGAGTGTCTGTGAGCAAAACACAGCACACAGGAATAATTTTCTCAGGAGCTAAGACTTCTTTGCCATAGTTCCGGAAGTCAGCTCCAAACACGGCCCAAGGACTTGATGGTCAAGATCCCCAAGTATCTGAAATGATTTGGGGGCCTCCTTTGAGGTGAGGATGTTCAAGCTTTTTTGGTGCTTTCCTACAAATGAATCTACCTGGAAGGTAAATGTCCAGCAGGCTGGGGTGGAGCAGGAGAGCTGGTTCTGAGCAGAGGCGGGGTGATCTAGACCTCTGCTCTCCCAATGCCACAGTCGACTTGTCCTAAAGGTACCACCTCAACCCAGAAGTACAATCACCATCCCTGGTGTTTCCTTCATTTTAAGGTAGAGTGGTAGAAAGGCATGCGCTTCACTGAAGGTCTTAGGGCATTGAGTATGATAGGGAATAAGCGATCAGATTGGAAGTCGCGGGTGGCTTTTCTGCCACAGGAAGAAATAGCATCATCAACGGAGGTCCACCAGGGGCTTGAATCTTTGTGTACCGCAGAGATGGTGTCAGTGCTCAAGGTCTCCCTCTGCTGGACGTGGCTGGGAAGTGTTCTTGTGCCTACCTCGCTCGAACAGGAGCCAGGGAGGGGTTCCTCAAATATTCATAGTTTATTAGTCAGCTCAGGTTAAGCATGCTGAGTTAACAAATAACCCAAGTCCTGGGTGACTTATAACAACTTATTTATGTCCTCAGGATAACGGTTTGGCTAGATAAATTATCTGCCTGTTTCTGGCATCCAGGCTAACGGAACATTCATATTTGGCATAGTCCCAGCCCCACAATGGACAGGGGAAAAGCACTGGAAGTATATTATAGACAGGATCTGAAAGTTGTCTGGGATATTCCCCAAGGGGAAGGCGCTGGCTCAGCATGCATGAGGCCCTAGGTTCGATCCTTCAAGCAGAAATAAAAATAAATAAAGTTCAATCCAACCACAAGGGCTTGGTTTCTCTTGTCATACGATGTCACTGATGGATATCACAATTCTAAGGGCTATCCTCACTTGGGCCAATTTCCATTGCACAAGTATAGTTTCCTGTATGTTCTCATTTACAGCTTGTCTCTCTTTTTAGGAATGGCCACTAAATAAAATTTGAGGCTGTTGTTAGCGTTTTGATATTTGAAAAACAGATATGTCTAGCATGTATTAAACAAAGGAACTGGTATGGCTTCATCGTGTTGAAGGGTCTCCAAGCAAAATTATGGAATCCTAACTTGTGGAATTGTAATTTAAGAAGTATTTTTCACTACACAGCAAGACTGAACAGAGATTTGCATCAAGAATTGGGCTTTACATCGCCAATGCTGATCAGGGACTTCACAAGCTGACAAGTACACCACTCACTCATCCCTTCACCCAGTCCCAATGTTTTCTATGAACACAGCCCATCCTGGGAGTGATGGCTGATACCTCGGTAGTGTGTCCAGCATCTGTATCCCTCCATAGGAACACATATCCCGGTTTTCCCATTTACTGCCTCTGAGACCCTGGGAAAGTTCTCCAGCTCCCGTAATTTTCCAAATACTTAACACAGAGACAATATAAGCAACCACCTCCTAGGTTTGTTATAAAGATGTCTAGAGATAATGAAAGGCAGTTTATTGTGCCTGCAGCATAGTAAGAGCCCAGTAAACACAAGTCACGGTCGTCTGCACCACCGTGACCAGATTATATGTTAGAGTAGGGGTCAGGAACAGACTCAGGCTTGCACAATCTCATTCACAAAATGCCTAGACGTCTTCACCATAGAAGTGCAAGGTGAGTCAACAGTGTAATGTAGCCTATTACAAAGCTAAAGTCAACTCAAATAATAGAGAAAAATTCTATATAGAGACAAAAGTAATTCTACTCCAGGCTTCCTTGATCAGGGCTCATCTGGAAAACAGAAATATGCCCTTTTTGGTACGGGATAACCTTTCCATCACACCTGGCCCTCCGCACATGGTCCCCGTCAAGATGCTTCCTGGTATGGCAGTGCTAATTTATCTTCCAGTTTATTTAATTTCTAGAAGCCATGGCACACACTTGCCTTAGCTTCTTCTAGGAGTTTCTCTGACAAATGTTGGGTGATCCTACAGGGAGGCCTCGCGACGCCCTTTAGAATGTCAGAAGGACTTAGACCAATCCCTAATTTCCTGCTGATCTACTCCGTCTGTTACCCTGACCTTTTCTTCAAAGGGCCCCTGAGCTGCTGGGAACCCTGTGTGTTAACCCCAGTGTGATAGCCTTCCGGGTGTCTGTGCCTCCTTCCCAGCGCCACCATGCACATACATTTTGTCTGCTTCACACAGTTCCCCAGAACACAAAAAATATATGGCAGAAACAGAGGCTCCTGGGGGTATATAAAACACACTGCAGAACACATTCAGCTCAGAATGGTGGGGGGGGGGTGGTGTTCGCTGGTGGAGCACATTTGCCATAGGGGGCACAAATGCCTGCTGCCCGGAAGCTGCTGGTGCAGACACCCACACGTGTTCTCATTGGCTGACAGAGTGCGGGCACTCTGGGGACCCAAAAATATTAGCATTGTGTCCTAATGAGCCATTCTTCTAATAATTAGCTATTCTTGGAGGAGATTACAGGTAGCATGGGCCAGTACTAGATGGAACGTGTTCAAATTCAGCTGTATTTCAAAAGCGATCATAGGAATCTATTATTTGCTTAGCTGATAACCACGTGGTGAGGGATATAAGGAATCCAGTCAAATTATTCTATAGTGCGAACCCCCAGAAGAAAGCATAGCTTCTATCAAAGTTTCCTCTAAAATGAACTTACTCGCTCTGTCCTGTTCTGGGGAACAGAAGCACAAAACCTAGAAAGAGGAAGGATGTTCACTTGTGCGCAGCCTGAGGAAAGGTTTTGGAATGTTGAATTCCGCCCAGCAAAGGAATCGTTTGCAGTGCCATCATGAGCTCCCTCTCCAGAATGACAAATTTGGGTGACCATTTATATGTCTCAGTCGTCTCCTAGTTGGTAAAGGATGACCCGTAATCCTTTGACATTCCTTCCACAGGGATGCCCATGTCTTCTCGAATCTGGGTAACCTTGTCACTGCTAAACTACCTCACGGGGCAGTTTCCATTGCTCGCCTATGACAGTCTAGAACGGCCTGGGAAGAGAGTCTTAAGGAGGGATTATCTGGATCATGTTGTTCTGTGGGCAAGTCTGTGGGGAAATTATGCTGATTCTGAGTCCGGTGGGGTGGGAAGACCTGCCCATCGTGGGTGATACCGGTTTCTTAGGAAGGGACCTGGCTTCCCTACGATGATGGACTGGAGACCTGGGACAGTGAGCCAAAATGAACCCTTTCTACCTTAAACTGCTTTTGCTGGGGATCTTACCACAGCCACGTAAGAGGAAGCTAGGATACCCATTTATGATTTACAAAGCTGGGGCACTGCAGTCTGGAAAACATCTCCCCATATTTGAAGGCTCATGGGATGAGAGGTCCCACCTCTGAATTCAGCCACCATCCCTTAGAAATTGGAGTGTCATGGAGAGATCACGTTGCAAGCACAAAGGAAGTAAAAATGTAACCACCCATTTCTATTCATTTGGCCATTTGAAAAATAAAAAAATAAAAAAAAGGTCTTTTCTAAAACTTAGTGTTGTATTTGATGATGGCATCATCACTTAGCACCCTATCTGCATCAGTGTGCTGAGCATTCCCTGTATGCGCACTGCCGCCAACATATCTAAGAGCAGTGGTCTAGTGGATTTGCTTGACATAGTTATTATATTAGTCAGTCTGGGCCCATCCTGTAGTCCTCTCAGAATCTACAAAGGGGCTTAAAGAGGTCTTAGCAAAGAACCCATAGACTGACCACGACACGGTGGCCATGCAAGCACATGGACATAAGAAGCAACCGGAGGAGCACGTCCTAGATCTTCCAGCTCTCAGTGCAACGGTAAAAATGAATGATTTGCCCTAATGAGATCTCACCAAGTTTGAAATTGTCTGCAAGGCTGAGATATCGAAGACGCGCACCTCCAGGCTGACCGATTCTCACCTGGAGAACTTACTGTGTCTTCGGCTATGACTTGGTGGTGATGATAAGGAATATATGAATATGAGCAATAAGAGGTTTGCAGAGGCACTGCTGTGCCAATCGTCGCCTACTCTAGATCTACAAAATGCCGATTTTATAAAATATTCATATGTTCACCCTCATTTATTGACATGAAATGTTCAAATTTTTAGCTTTGGGGTGCGTGGGCATTAATTGTACATAGACGGATGGTTGGAAGAATAGGAGAGCAAAGTAGCTGGATTTGGGTCAGTACGTACAAAATTGGTAAATCATTGTGTATCCCTATTGCATGTATGTGAAATGTCCTACCTGATATGCTATAAGGTCATTGACCTTTGTCTAGGGGACAAATAATAGTGTCATATAAAGTAGGTCTTTGTGTCTTGATGGACTGAGAGAAATTGAATGATAACCAAGATTCTTGCCTTGGCTTCATTCTTCAGTGCTCCATCTGGGAAATCAGCATTCCTTTCGAAAAAAGTCTTTAAAAGGAACCATCTTTATAGGGGGGCTATAGAGAATTTTAGAGTCAATAAAAGAAGATCAGGGTTACTTGTTCCTTTGAGGTCACAGGGTCATTGAGTGGCTGTTAGGATGCCTCCATCCATGAGGTCTCCGTATTAAATAATTCAGGAAAACTAGAGTAGATAAACCACGCAAACAAATATAAGAGAAAAAAATGATAAAGTAACCATAATTCTGTTTAATTTTCAGCATCTTCTGGTTCACTACCTTACTTTAATCTTTTAGTTGGAAATTCCCTAATACTCTAAAGCATGTGTCTTAATTTGGTGCTTGTCAAAATTAGTGTCTGAAGACCTCACAGGGAAGGCTTTTTCATTCAAGCTATGCTTATCAGCTGAGGTAATTCTCATTTTCACAGCACAGTATCAAAAACCAGGTTTATGTCTCCAACGAACGGGGCATCTGCATACTGATCTGTTCCTCCAGCTGTTGATTCCTGCAGCAGGTAAGAGAAGCGACCACTGTGAGCCAGGCAGTGATGGAGGCAGAGAGACCTCTGCAGTCTACCACCCAGGCCTAAGGACCACTGAACCTCAAGTCTCCAAGTCAAGGAACTTTTGCTTCCCAAGGTAACATGTAATATGAGAAGATTAAAGTCGGCTGCTGAAAAACAGTGTGTGCTGGCTGGCACATTTGTGTATCTCTGGAACCTACAGTTTAAAGCTAGCTCCTTCAGAGTGATCCCCGAATTCAAGTCCTGTCACAGAACACCCAGAAAACACCAGAGACAGAAGGAAGAGTCAAGGCTAAGGGAGAAGGTAACAGCCCTTCCTAAGGCCTCTGGGATGTAAAGTTCCAGGTTCAGAGTGGACATGACTATGTCAGAGGGACCTGGGAGCCAAGTCAAAGAACCCACTACTGAGTGAAGATGGGATGATTCTAGAATCATTAGATATAACAGTTACAATAGACTAAAATTCTTCAATAATTTTCAAACCCATAAGTATGCCGGTATATAAAATATCATTGAGATTGCCTGATAACACATTATTTTCTAAGCTTAAATTTATAACCGTGGAATTTGACCTCCTCTTTCTGCTATGAAAAATGTATGTACCTGTGCAAGGATCTCACAAGGATAATGGACTTCACAGCATTCCTGTGGTTGTGGAGAGCTGGGATGTTTTAGATCTGGAGTCAACTACCTTGGGCTACTTAGCCTCTGAACAGCCATTCATTAGCCACCTCTTGTTTGACCTCAAGTCTATCATAGAGCCTATTAGGTAAACCCTTTAGGGATATACAAACAATACCCCAGCTTTCACGAACCCAAAGGCTAAACGTGGCATCGAAAGCACCTGAGGTTATAGCAGAGGTTGCTCATCTTTGCCCTTATCCTCATACCTCATATTTCTCCAATATATTTTTTTTTAAAAAAATGATTTCTGACTTTATTTTTCCTATTACTATAAAAATATAATAGAACTATAACCACACTGGAACATGGTATTTACGACACACACAAACTTCTAGCCAAAAGTCAGCAGGGACTGTCTGCCCAGTTTAGTCTCTTTCCTGTTTCCTAGGGATGTCACCACAGATGGAATAGTCTGGCTTCCATGCTCACGTTGACCTGTAAGGACTGGAAAGTGCGGGAGCTACAGGTATACATACACCTGTCCACACAGGTTTATAGCTCTGTCTATCTGGCATTTGCTTGAGGTCTTTAGTAACATTGTGAGAGCAGGTATCTCAGGCTGACCACAAAATGGGCCAATATTTCTATCAGCACAGCATTCATTTCAGACTGAACACAGACAAAGGGGCTTGGCGGTAGGGTTAGGTAACGCTTCTAACCTGTGCCCACGGGTGGTCTTGGCGGTAGGGTTAGGTAACGCTTCTAACCTGTGCCCACAGGTGGTCTTGGTGGTAGGCTCGGGTAAC
>NC_022022.1:46539075-46557506 GCF_000317375.1 Microtus ochrogaster | reverse complement strand
TTAGGTAACGCTTCTAACCTGTGCCCACAGGTGGTCTTGGTGGTAGGCTCGGGTAACACTTCTAACCTGTGCCCACGGGTGGTCTTGGCGGTAGGCTCGGGTAACACTTCTAACCTGTGCCCTTGGTGGTCTTGGCGGTAGGCTTAGGTAACACTTATAACCTGTGCCCATGGGTAGTCTTGGTGGTAGGCTCAGGTAACACTTCTAACCTATGCCCATGGGGATGACCATGAAGACACTGGGTCTCAAGCTCAAAGGAACTCTATCAAATGTCTGTATCCAGGTTGTGGTCAACCAGGGGATAATGCACTTGCCTTCTTGAGAATCACTGCAAGTGTCCTGGGGTCAGTCTTTTCATACTGAATCTATCAAATCATCTACCATCCAACTAACTAAGCAATAAAAAGATGGCTCTCCTGTTTTTCCTATTAAAGGTCAAGACATCCATCTTCATAAAGACAACAGGATGCAAGGGCAATGAATTGAATGTAAGAAAACATAGGCAGAGAAACAAAAGCCTCCAGCAGCCCTTGCAGAACTCTGTGCTGTGGTAGAACAGGCTCTGTGCCCTGAAGGCTGACCACACCCAGCAACCTATGACATCCAGGAGCCTAACGAGTTCCTCTGTTCTAGCATAAATGAGCACTTTGGACAAAAGTGGTGGACCCTTCCTTCCTTTTTATTCCTTCCTTCCACCCTTCCTTCCTTCCTTTTTTTTTTGTAAATATTTGCAACACCTGTGCTGTTTGAATTTATTTAATGATCATTTTTGGAGCACCAGGTATGAGCTAGACACTGCAGTCAGTACTAGAAACAAAACACATTGAGACAAGTGGTCTTGACCTCCTGGGAACTGGCGTCTTGTGAGAGAGGCTCCCACACTGAACAAGTCCTTCAGATTATAATGAGTACTACACAAAGGTCAGATTTGGTTGAAAACCATGGACTGCTGCAGACTGGATGTTTTAGCAGCAGGGATTTGCTTGTTGGAACTGGAACAGTGTACCCACCAGCATCTGCAAGCCCAGCAACTCACCACGTACCCAGAGGAAACATAGATTTTCAAACTTCCACTACTGCAGACAGACAAAAGGATTTTCATACAGGTAATTTAAAGAAAACAATCTGGGGAGCTGGAGAAATGGCTCAGCAGTTAAGAGCACTTACTGTTCTTACAGAGGACCTGGGTTCAATTCCTAATTCCCCTGGTCTCTTACAACCATTTTCCACAACACTGTCTACAGGGGATCCAGTATCTGTTTCTGACCTCTGCAGGCAATGGGCACACATGTGGGGCATATGCCAACATATTTGTAGGCAAAATCCTTACACATGCAAAAAGTTTCTAAATCCAGATCTAAAAATCTGGGGTAATAAACAAGAGTAACTAATTACCATCAAACAATTGCTCATATTCCATTCTGTGTAAGAATATATGTCATTTTTGAAATGTGGCAAATGTCTATTTAATTACTTGACTCTACTTACCCACAGCTAAATATCTTGAAACTTTATGAGAGAGAAACTTGGGGACAGTGGTAAATATTCTTTTTCTCCAGAAAAGAACAGAACAGAATAGGCATAAAACACAAGACAGCTGCCCCCACAAACTGCGGAGTCTGTGACTCTGGGGTGAAGGGGATCTCACTGCACTTTGTGTGTTCATGACTAAAAGCACCCTACATGCCCCTTGCTGCTTCAGGGGTGCTGATGCTAAGTTTCCCCCCACTTTATGAGGATGTCCTTGTTTTTTGCAGCTACTCGGGCAGCAGGCAGAGGGTTGAAGGGGGAGTGAAGAAGGCAAGCCAGTTTTCAAGGCTACAGGGAAGATGGATGTTTTATGATATGATTTATAAATGATATTGTATCTATGAAATATTAATGTTTTAATTTTGGCCCACATGGCATGAATTAGTGAGCCAGGATAATAGCGGGCATTATTTCCACAGGAGCCATTTCCATAAGACGATGAAAAGATGATGAAAGGGTCATCCTGCTGTTGAAGGTTACTCTGCCAGCAGAGGCACAGGCGACCACAACCAGCCCGGCCTCCGCTACAAGACAGCGCCGTTGCAGGAATGGAAACAACTTCCATTTCACAGTCGTGTAATCAAAACCCAAGCAACGGGAAGATGAACCATTGTACTTGGATTTAATGAGGAAAAATTGGGGAAGACAAAGCAGACAAAAGAGAGTGACGGCACAAAGCTCCGCACATATTACAATTTCTCCTTTCATGTTAATCACCCGAGGAGCTAGGCAGGAAATCCACAAAAGGACAAGAACTGTGCACAAAAAGCCACAATTTAGTCTTTGAATGGCAAAAATATTTTGTATGCTTTCCTCTGTCTGATTGTTTTAGTCTCCCGTCCTTTTCAGTTTGGGAGGTGGCAGGGTAGACAGCTACGCCGCTCCTCTGATTGCTGCTTCTAGACCAGACCAAGAGACGATGCCTGAGCTGGCTTGGGGCTCCCGGTTGGGGAGGGAGCAAGGGGGAAGTACCTATCTCAGAACCAAGGTAGGTGATTCCATCTGCCTGAGGTTCTAGCCTCTCACAGTTCAAAGGGAACAAAGCCCATGAAGAGACAGAGACTGGAGACCATAGCCATCTGACAGCTTCAGCAGGAGGAAGGCGTCCTACTGGATAAATTACGGTACCTGGGAACCAGGCAACAGGTGTGATTAGTGATTCCCAAAGAGAGCTTGTTACATATGTAAATGGACTTCTTTGGCTATGAGAAGCCACGTTCCTCCAGCCACTGTGAAGACAGCTCATCAGGCTCCCTGGAATTTGCCCTTCTCTCTGACAGGTCCCCTGTCACACAACCTTTTGAGAAACTGCACCGGGTGACTTCAAGGTGCAACTGGTGTTTTTCAAAAACAGTGAACACGTCCATCCTCCGGGGACTAATGTTTTGACACTTTGGGGGCATTATTGGCTGTGTGTGTCTGCTAAGAAAAGGCTGTCAGGACTCCTGGTCTAAATATTGGGAGGAATCGGCTATCGTCAATTATGGCAGGGAAGTAAACAAACAACCTGCAAGCCGTGACTCAAAGGAAAGCTAAATTTTCGTTTGGACATCCTGTAATATCAAAACTTGGCTCTACCGGGAGATGCGAGACCACTTCATCCTCCACAGCATCTCTGGGCATCATTAAATCCTTTCCTTGGCCTTTCACTGTCTCCACGTTAAAAGCCCCACCACGGTCTGTAGCAGGAAACACCCACTGTCAAACAGTCAAACTCCTTCCTCCCCATCTCACTTGACAGTCTCCAGGGGAGGAGCAGACAATTCTTTTTGCAGAGCGGCCTGAGGTCCCCCATGCTGACCCTGGCCACCTGTTCCCTGTTTAGAGAAACCATCTTCCCCCAGCAGCCTTCTGTTCCTTGTCTCAGACTAACGATGATGCATGGGGTGCTGTGCTCCTCCTAATTATGAAAATGGCTTTCCATTGGCTCCACGAGTTTTATTTGATATCTTCTCAGATTCTTGGCTAGCCTCTGTGCCTTGGGGCCCTTAAGTAAAATTAGATCTTAGAGCCCCCATATGGGATCTGACACAGCTTTTAACCAGGAGCTCTTATTTAAAGAAGGAAAAGCGATTCTCCGCAGACGCCATTCTCCACTCTGCAACCGGCCTCCCCATCAGGCCAGAGAGAGCTTCCATAGCCGAGGAGTCAACAATCCCTGAGACACGGCAGCTCCACCAGAAACCACGCCATCAGCCACTTCTGCTTCCCTGCAGACTGCCTTTGGTTTTCTGCTCCCTCATTACCTGTGTTTGGGGGTTACTTCCAACCCCCCAGCT
Source organism: Microtus ochrogaster (assembly GCF_000317375.1). Taxonomy (NCBI): domain Eukaryota; kingdom Metazoa; phylum Chordata; class Mammalia; order Rodentia; family Cricetidae; genus Microtus; species Microtus ochrogaster. The sequence goes on along the minus strand of NC_022022.1, from coordinate 46,553,697 downwards.
CGATGTGAGAAAACAGTTAGTTGCTCATGCCGTCTCCAAATCTCTCACTGACAGCTTCTGTCTCAATCCACGCCAATCCATACCCTCCACATTAACTTCGGCTCCCGGGACAGATATCTCACTTGGGTGTGGAGTGGACGATGCTCGCAGCTGCCCTCTCACTTACCCTGACTCCTCCTTTATCTCTACCCTCTCCCTTCTGAATGCCTGTCCTGATGTGCTGAACTTGACAGGATCTCCAGTTACCCAGGAGACAAACCTCTGGGTTGTCCATGAAAGTCTTTCAAGATTGGGTGAACTGAGGTGGAAAAACCTACCTTAAATGTGGTTGAGGCTCTGGACTGAATAAAAGGAAAAATCCACCGAGAACTATCACCCATCTCTGTGTCTCTGTCTCTGCTTCCTGGCCCCATGTGATCAGCTGCCTCAATCTCCTGCCGCCATGACATCCCCTGTGCACTGTGCCCTCAGACTAGGAGGCAGAAGAAACCCTTCCTTCCTCAAGTTGTCTTTGTTAGGCATTAGATCAGAGTAACTTAAAAGGAATTGATGCATGTATCAATCTGCTTCTTCTTTCCCTTGGCCTTTAGATGGATGGCATACAGACCTTCTGATAGGGATGCCAAAGTGAACATTGCATGTACCTGCACAGTGTTCGTGATACGGAAGGTGTTCAGTGGGTAGATATTGCGTAATGATCACTTTCTTACCCCAAGAGTGCATGAAAAAGTCAAAGACATCTCTCTACCCAGAGAAAGGCTTAGTAAGGGACTGTGTGCTGTCCCTCTGAAGACCCCAATTCAGTCCCTGAAGCCCAAGTTCAATCTCCAGGGCCCAGAGGGAGAATGGTGGAAGGAGCAAACACTCCTGTTCGCTGTGCTCTGACCTACACATACGTCTGCAGATGGAGGGATGAACACACACATGCACAGTACACACACACACACAATAAATGTAAAAATTGTTTCAAGTTTCTAAAATAAAATTTTATAACATACATGACAGAAAAATAAAGGGAGTGAAGATGCCTCACTGGCAACATCTACATGCAGATTGCCCCAGCATCGCCACAGAAATTGAACCAAAGAGATACCTCTTCTCTCTCCTGCATGAATAAAACCAAGGCAGTGTGACGTGAGTTACAGTGTCACCCAAGGGACTGCACAGAGAAGACATTTAAGGTCCTTTACTGATTGCTATCTGTACAGTGTGGTTTCCACAGAACCCTGCTCCCTCAGAAAGAGCACCACTTGAGTGTTTACACAGAATGTGAACCTGCAGGAAGACAACTACGGGGCTTCTAATGTGCAGGAAAGTGCCCCAGTGCTCTGTTGGGGAGGTTGTATTGCCTTTGTCCCGAGTTCCAGCATAGGACTGGATGCGCATGCAAGGATGAAGAGGGCAGCTCCACTCACTGTCCATCACTTCAGTGACTGTGGAAAACAAAGGCCTCACACCGTCCTGGGGTATAACAGGCCTGAGTGATTGCTGACGTGGGTTTAATGTCTAAAGTGGCCAGACGCGCAAGTGAATGAGAAACTCTACTTCCCACGAGTTTCTCTGTGATTCTCTCCTGATCTCCACATTGATCAGTGGGGAAATGTTCTCACTTCTACAAAAGTTAATTTTCTGGATAATAGCCTGAGATCAGCAAAGATCTCTTCAAGTGACGGGATGGGCAATTTCATGTTCTTTTAGTGAGTTTAAGGTATTCGGTCACTGCCTCGAATTGTCTATTTGGTACCCTAGTGGTTCCTCGCCAGCCTCAGGGACTAACAATACCATTGACGAGCTGAGAAAGTCCTTGGCTGCTTGCTGCCTCTGCAGCAAATTTCCTCCATCCACTAATTCACTAATTTGGGCCTTCTCGAGAACTCAGCTCATTTGTAAGAACAGGTGGCTCATCCATAGTGTTCAATAAAGATTCACACATGATTACCCAGACAGCATTGCCTTAAAAACAAACGAGGAGATAAATGAGTGTATTCACAGAGCAGCTAAAGAGACAGCCCAGAGATTCCTCAGGAGCTAACAGTGTACATCTGGCGATCTGACAGAATTCTTCCCCAAACTGGTGGTGGGGGAGGGGAGCAGAAGCAGGTGACATAAGGATATTAAGTCTTAGCTGTGTGGACAATTAAGAATTCTCGGGAAAACTACCACGAGGTGACGGATATTTAACAATCAAGAAGAGCCAATTACAGTTTCAGTCTTGTTTTTTATCTGTTCTTATCTTTACCCAGCCTTGAGAGCTGGGCACTAATTCAGTCAACGAGGTCAATGGTCTTCATGTAGTAGAGAGAGAGAGGAAAGGGCGTGTTGTGTGGCTAGGATTTTATATATCGTTTCTAAACTAAACTGAAGGCAGAGACGTCATTGAGATAGGGAAGAAAAAAGAAAGCCCATAACAATTTTAAGTGTGATCATTCTACCAGTGGCTTGGATGAAAATACCAAATAAAATGAAACAAGTGAGACAGGAAGGAAAGGAGGGAGAGAGGGAGAGGGAAAGGAGGAAGGGGGAAAAGAGGGAGAGAAAGGGATGGAGGGAGAAACCAGCCAGTCAATACTGATTGATGTTTTTGTTGAATTTGAGAAATTGTTTCTCACCATGAAATGAAATTTGCTTAACAAAACATGCCTAATACACACTCACATAGCTAACACACACACACGAGAGAGAGAGAGAGAGAGAGAGAGAGAGAGAGAGAGAGAGAGAGAGAGCAGGAAATAGAGATAAATGTTTGCAGAAAGTAGAGATGGATGCTAACATTAGTAGTTTTGTTTTGAAGGGCAATTATTTTTAAAGAGAGTCTCCATATAAGACAATGTAGACCATCTCACATACCCCTAACACAAATAATCATTCTTTTCTTAGTAAAGAATTAGTAAAAGTGTCTTGGTATTGCTTAAGTCATTACCCTAAAAACTATAAAATAGTTCAAGATACAGTGAGCACCATAAACGTTTTAAATTAACACAAATGTAACAGGGCGATACCAAATCCAGTAATTGTTTACATACAGTAGCACAGCACATCAGCTCCACAAACGCCATGGGCAGTTCCTATCCACCATCCTGACCACTTTTCTCTTACGTAGGAAAAACCAATGTTTGCATTTGTAGGAGAGTAAATATGTGTAGCGTGCAGAAGCGTTAGAATCAGGGTTCATGGTTGTGAAGAACTCAACACAATTCTCTATGGAAACATTATTGCTAAAAGAGAAATGTCGTTGGTGAGAAAATTATGGCTGTTAAGTCTTCTGTGGGTGGGCTCATGGATACCTGTAGTCTTCAAAAATGCGAAAAGCCCCCCTTTAGAAGTACATCAATACTGGTCAACAGTTGTTTGGGGATCCTGAGTTCAAGAGGGGTTCACCTGGATATTCAGTCTTTGGTTCATTTGTTCTAAAACACTTCCTGAGTATGCCATGTGTCGTGAGCACATTATGCCACAAATGGATGAACACGTGCGTGTCTTCCCACGGTATCTGGGAATTTACTGAATAACAATCAGCTCACAAGATTAAGAGATGTCAGTGTCAGCCGTTTATCATAAAGTCTGCCGACTCTGCCGGCTTGGCAGGGGTAAACGCAGGTTATTTGTGCTTATCTTAATTACGAATATTAATCCCCACATCACACGGTAAATTTATCCACATATCTCTGTCCATATATATGGCTTACGGAATGAGTATGAGCTAGGGAGGCTGCAGCAGCGCTCAAGTGCATTCAACAGTGGGCGGAGAGAGTCTGTAGGAGACAGAAGAGGGAGGGGCTCCTAGAGCTGCTGTGTCCTAGAGCGTGGGAGCAAAGCGGCAGGATTGGGCTACAAGGTGAACACTGAGCTCAGGTCCGGAGTAAGAGACAGGCCAGAAGCCAGGAACAGAGGGGTTAGGTGCCAGGGCCACACTGGTGAACAGTGTAGATGGCAGTGTAGCTATGGAGGCTATGTTGGCAGTGGGAATTCTTGGTCCTTTATGCACATACGAGAATCTAGGTTGATCTGGGGCAATGCCATCTTAGTATTACACGTCTATCACTTTATGGGTCCAAGAGAGGAAGTCACACCTGTCATTGATCTCACGTGTCCAGTAAGTTCTTGATCCTGGTTCCCCTGGCAGGATTTTAATAAACCCATATCCCCAGGCAGTTTCATCTCCACCATAAACTGATAAGGTAGTCCAAAGTAATGGATCTGAGTGAGAGCGAGGCAGGTGAAACCCCAGGCAAAGATCCGGAAGATCGGTTACAAGAATGCTTGGTGAAATGCATGAGGACACAGACTCTGAAATTAATATACACAGTCGGATTCTTAAAAAGAACAACAATATAAAACACGGGGGAATTCAAGAAGGAGATATAAATACCGAAAAGAGTCAAATTGAAAATTTTAAAGTAAAAGTTTAATAAATGAAATTTAAAAATTCTTTAGCGACAGAAAGGATAAACTAGAAGGAAGACAGAAAGAACACCAGGGCTTAGACGGGGTGATGAATTGGTGACTTGCTTCAAGAACCTCCTAGCTGCCTGCTTACCAGGGATGTTTCCAAAATGGGATTTTGTTCCTGGCCTGTTTCCTACTCTCTGAACCCAGTTTGGCCTTTCACCTCATAGCCAAATTCTGCAACTCTGCTCTCAGACTTTGGCAGCCCTAGGAGCAGCGCCCCCTGCTGTCTTATACAGACTCGCGCCACCCATGTCTGAGCCTTCATGAACTCTGCTATAGCCTAACTTGTGTTCAGTTTACTGTGTGCTGTGTGATGTGCGAGTTAATATTAGTAATTAAGAGAAAAACTACATATTTGCATTTACCCCTGCCTAGCCAGCAAAGAAGACAGACTTTGTCATTGAAATGTCTAAATCTTGTGAACTGATTGTTATTCAATGAATTCTGAGAACCATGGAAAGACACCTGTTTGACTATGTTCTGGCATAAATAGTCCCAGAAAAAAAATCATTTATTAGTTTGTGATGGATACGTGATGCCTAACAGATGGTGCTGCTTCCTGGTCCACCTGGACCCTGCAGCCGTCCTCCCTTAAATGGATTCTAATTCTGCTTGAGAAGTAGAGTCTCTTAGGCTAATTCAGTCAAAAGCATTGTCTGACGCAGCATGGAGTAACCCTGAGTAGGGCACAGACTAAGCTCAACACATGAGATGCTCAAGCGAAAGCAAATAGGATATGGCCATTCAAAAGCCAGCAGTGTGAACAGGCATTAGAGAGGGTGTGTGACCCTCAGAGGGGTTCCTAAGCAAGACTTATAACTGGTCTAAGTGGAAGACACACAATAAAAAGTTTATAATGTATGCGCACACCATGGCAAAGTCGTCTAAAAAGGGTTTTCTGTACCTGTGAAAACCAAAGTAGCCTGATGGAGCTGTTGAGAAAAGAAGAGAGAACTATGGAGGAATTGAGAGGCTGAATTCCTCAGAAGTTTCTCATGCCGAGCTAAGGTCTAGAAACAAAGAACCTGTGAAATATTTAAATTGGGGATGCAATGTGATGGGATTTGTATTTTTCTGTCTATTCTGGAAGCAATAATGTTTTGGAAGATCCTGTCTCTTTCTCTCTGCCTCTCCCTCTCTTTTTTCTCTTTCTTTTCCACCGCTCCTATCCCCAGGGACCAGTATCTGTCCTCCTCTCTCCCTCTTTCTCTCTCCTCTTGGTTCCATGGCGTGACTCCTCTTCGTGCTTTTTAAATTGCAAAAGACACACTACCAGCTTATAAAAATCAGAGTGCTCTGAAACCCAAACTGGAGAACTGAATACAGCTGCAATTTTTAAAAAAGTAAACAAAATAAGAAGGAAAGTCATTATTTCCCTGTTGATGTGGGTGCAAGACTCAGTAAAGTACTTGGAAATAAATTTAGTTGTACATCAGAAAGGCCATTTGCAGTGAACTAAATGGGCTTCATTCCAGGGATCCAGGGATGCTTCTGCATATGTAGAATGGTAAATGTTAAGAGAAAAATTGTAGTTATCTCAGGGGATTTACAAATGGCCTTTGGCAAAACCCCAAATCCATTCATGATAAAAAAAAAATCCCTGAAGAAACTAGGGAAGGAGACACGGCAGGTGCGTGCCTTTTACAGTAAACGGAGGATGAAGTGGTTTTGGCTGAAGGGGAATAACAGGAGATAGAACTACACAACTTCGCATGTAGCATTAAAAAAATCAGTAACACGCCAGGCGGTGGTGGCGCACGCCTTTAATCCCAGCACTTGGGAAGCAGAGACAGGTGGATCTCTGTAAGTCTGAGGCCAGCCTGGTCTTCAGAGAGAGTTTCAGAACAGGCCCCAAAGCTTCAGAGAAACCCTGTCTTGAAAAACAAAAAGACAAAAACGTACAAACAAAAAAAAAATCAGGTGAAGGGACAGAGGTGTGGTGGCGAAATGACGCCTTGTGTTAGCAGACTACAAACCTGAAGTGAAGGGGAGCTGCCTACCTGCTACTGTACATGCATTCTAATGATAGTCCATAAAGATTTATATTTCATAAAGATACTTTTATATAAAGGTATTCCATAAAAGCTTAAACCTCATATTGATGTAAGATGGGCATTGCTAACTCAACTAATACAAGGGCTCAAGGTTCATGAGTGGTAGGACTATCTGAATTAGGTAGATTACTTCTGTGGTTTAGAACATAGTCTAGCCCTTTCTTTGTGCTTTATACAGAAAATGGTTCAGGCTTCCACCTATTAGATGACCTAACCACAATGGGATATTTTCATTCTCTCCTCTCTCTCTCTCTCTCTCTCTCTCTCTCTCTCTCTCTCTCTCCTTCCTTCCTCCTTTTTTTGTCGCTATTCATCTATTCATTTTACATCCCAGCCACAGCCTCCATCCCCATCCTCCCCTCTCAGCCACCCCAATTCCCTCCCTTCTCCCACCCCCAATCCCCTCCTCTTCCATCTCCAACCAGGAAAGGGCATTTCTCCCATGAATATCAATAAAACATGCTATATCAAGTTGCAGCAAGACTAAGCACCTCAAGCAAATAGCAGAGCTGGCTTTCCTCAATTTTATGAATATCAAATGTAAGAGCGGGGTTTTCAAAGCTTAAAAAATCTAAAGTATCTCAAGTGATAAAATATGGCTCTAATCAGAATGACTCAGTGTTGAACAGAGAGCCCAGCAGCACCCAATTACTCGGGGTTGTTTCTTGTGAGAAATATGATATTCAGGGTATAACCCAACACACAACCATAAATAATATGCAGGGCAGGAAGAAACAGAAGGCAATCCTTACACAGCCCGAGTGGCTTTAACTGTATTCTCCTAAGAGGAGAGCAATCATGTAGGGGAGACTGTTAAGGCCTCCACCTCAAGCAATCAGGCATCCACTTCATCTAAAGTTGCCTCAATAACAAAGTCTCGTCTGTACCCAACATTATCAGGGATTTATTTTAGATGTGCCAGTTTTTATTTGCCTATGAGTCTTCTTGGGGTGTGCCTAGGCTAATTCTTTGGTAGGACCAGCGCAGGCCATCTGGGCTCTGACCGGGTTCACCTGGCAGACCCCTGCCCCTGACTAAACAGCTGACCTCCCAGGTTTGCCTCATTCCATTTCACCAGCCCCAAATCCATTCTCAGGCTGGACTGTTTCCTCTCTCGTGTTTCCTGAGCTTGTTTTCCACCGGTACAAGAAAATATGTTACAGAAAGAAAATGTAAGCAGCGAGCAGAGGCGGCAGGGGGTTTGTTCTGCCTTGCTTTTTGCTGCCTTCACTTCAAACGAGTGTGTGTCTAGGCGGCAGAGACAGCGGCCTGCAGCCTTCATTCATTTCCCCAGAGAATGGCTTATCAAGCGCTGAAAATACGAGCTGTTTTATTCTGCAAAACACATATCAGATCCTCTGACAAGCAGCAGTCATTACCGTGTGTTCTGTATGCAGTTCCGTGCCTGGAAAGTGGTCTTCAGACAAGCCATCCTCTGGGGCAGTTTAACCCCGTTTACCCATCTCAATTTTCCTCTAGGTTTCTAGCCACAAAAAGAACAAAATAAATTAAATTAACAAAAGCCATTTGGAAAATGAACCTTTTGCAGTGGGTTCCAGGAAACATTTAATGCAGGCGTCGATGTGACTTGCATTTCCACCCACACTCCAGATGCCTCTGCTTCGATGCACGGATGGTGACATCCGCAAGCCTGGGATTTGTGGTTCATTAATGCGCCTGCATGCTGAAGGATGTGCTGTGTGTCAAGGTTCCCACAGCGCCTGCCCATGGCCTCTTCTGGGGAAAGAGAAACCTCAGCCTGCTCTCACTGGGGGGTAAACACTGCCAGGGTGCGAGGAATGGCTGCACACGTGCCAGAGTGGGCATTAGTCTGCACACTGGTTCAATATGGCTGAGCTCCTGTTGAGATTCTAAATTACAAGGGTCTACAGAAAGCTCTCATGCTGAGATAGAGTCGGCGAGCAAAGGGAGCGGCTGGCGTAAGCCGTGTCTGTGGCACAGAAGCAGGCTTGGCCACAGACCTTTTCCAGACTTCCCAACGATGGAGACAGTGCGTTAAAACAAGAACTGCTTTTTTCACACAAATCAATTGAATGTACAGGAGAGATGTGGGGAAGACCACAAAGGACCAACGTGTCCTGAGGAGGGCAGAGTTCGAGGCAGGCCTCTGCCGTGTGCCTGCGGTCTGATCTTAGGGAAGCTACTAGAGATCTTGCAGTTTTTCAAATAAAATGCAATTGGCTCCACAAGGTGGCCTGCAAGATGAAATGGCATAAATAGATGTGGCACCTCTCGTGCTCACAGTGAGTGAGCTGGGCATCCTGCAGACAGCAGGCTGACAGGGGATCCAGAAAGAATCCCGGCCCTGAATTTAAAGTGTGTTCTTCATCATTGATTTCCAAAGCCCCTCCCTCCCTCCCACCGTCGTAAGAACTCAAGGCCACAATCATCTTATTTTTATCATGAAGAAGAAAGGACTAAGGCACAAGGATGCAAAATTATTTGTCAGGAGAAATGTAACACAAACTCCTTAGTGAGCCTACATGAGCTGACACCCCCAAGGAAGAGTGTGTGGGAAGGCTGGGCTCACAGTATCACAGCCTACAGACTGGTGATGGAGTCCCACACCCACTCGGGACTGAAAGGCTGCCGCGGTAAATAACTGCCCTTCATAGGAGGGTCTTGAGACTGAAAATACAAAGATCCAATAGAGATCCCTATTTCCCACAAGTACCGGCTAGATTTGAGCTGATCAAAGGGTATCTTTGGTCAGGAATTCGAGCTGAAGTATTATTAACCAACTCCGAATTGAGCTATCACTGCATCTGGCGCAAACGCTGCCTCACAGTGCCGCTCCCAAATGCTGTATTGTACGAGGAGAAGGAGAAATATGACAGTCTGGAATATTGTTTTGCTAGTTCTAGTGTATCATTAGAAATGATCTTTCATTTTGCTTATTTTCCCTAGTAAGATGTTGTAAGTAAACAGCAATTGAAAGACCCCCGTTTCTTTGATTGCTGTTCTCTTGTTGATATTCTACGCTGCCAGTCTTCTCAGAAGTAAGACTGTTTTTGATCCCATGAATATGCATAATCTGAGAGTCTACGCTAGCTTGCATGGTGTAGTAAACCTGCTATTGAAATTTCAACCCAATGTATTATGGTGCTATGAAATGTTCAAGCCAAAACTGAGAGGGTATCATGGCTCTAAATATATTTCATTTGATCCAGACAGCCCCAAAACTAGTGCATCTCCCTTGCTCTCCATGAAGAGAAATACCAGTTTATTAATGTCCTTTCTTCCTACACTTCCCCAGACCCCTTTCCCTTCACTGTCCTTCTGTCTGTTTCCTTTCTTTCAAAGCCAATTTGTTGAGCATAATTGAGTGGCCACCTGCCTGTACCTTCCCCCATCTTGGCACCCAGGTATCTTTCCCGGACTTGGGATGTTTGTGGTGGTTTGAATGAGAGCCGTCCCTCAGAGACCTGGGTAGTTGAATACTTCGTCTCTTCTTGGTGGCACTCTCTGGGGAGAGGCGGAAGGTGTGGCCTTGTCGGAAGGAGGGTGTCACTAGAGGGGGAGGGTGAGAATTGGAAGTCTCCCCACGCTTCATGTTCGTTTCCCTGCTTCTGGCTTGAGGCTGACAGTGTGATCTCTCAGCTTTCTGCTCTGGTGCTCCCCCACCCCCACCATGATAGACTCCGATGGGGAACCTCCTTCAGTTAATGGCCTTGAAGGGCCTGGACCAGCTGGGGGTGGTCCCGCTCAGCTCTCTCTTCTTCCCGCGCTCCACACTTTGAGGTTGGACCCCCCATTCCTGTTCGGTGAGTTCTCCCCTTTAATGAAGGAAAACTTTAGAACACTCTTTTCGGAGTCATCTTGGGATTATCTGACTCGCCTTCCCCACCCCTTATACGTGTTCAGTGTCAAGACTCTGGACCCATAATCCAAAACAAACTCCTTCATTCATAAGTTGGTTTTGGTCATGGGTGTATTACCACAGCAACAGAAAGTAACTAAGCTGGGAGCTTAATGGATCCTTTTGACTCAGAATGCGGGAAAATCGCTAATCTCTGTTATCTAGAGCATCTTTCTTGTCTGGTGGGCTGTCTTCAGTGAGTAAATTAGATACAGCAATATGTGTGATGTTTTCTCTTACTACATGATTCTATATAAACTATTATTGTTTATCTATTATTGTTCCTGTTACAGCTATTGGTCCTTCAATTGCTTTGGGGACACAGAAGGAAACAGGTTTTTAAGAGTGCCTGTTGTTGCCAGGGCAGGACTGAGACGTGCAGATCTGACTTGGGAGCACACTGAAGGAAGCTGTGTGGGCAAAAAGAGCAACAGTGTAAAGAAAGCCCCTGAGATAGTCAGTCTGTCTCCATAGAAACACATCCACGGGAAACGGGTAGCAGGCATCTGCCTCTCCACACTCAAAGATTTGTCAGCTGTGGAATGTGGTACCACCAAGAAAGGCTTAGTTACATCTCTGGCCCATGGCCAACCATGCCTTCTACCGTTTTGCAGGTTTGCTCCTTCCTGGTGTAGTGCAAGGAGTTTGAAACCTGATTGATTTCCCATTCTGATACAGCCACATTATTGCCTGTACTGTGCGTTAGTGCTGTTAGCTAAATATGTAATGGAATGTTAAGAGAACATTGCTGTCTGTGTAATGTAAACATGGTTACGTTGGCAGAAGGGTCATCTCTCGATGAAGCTCAATGTCAGGAGCATCGACAGTAACACCTTCTCAGTAGCCCCAAAATGCACCATTGCTAAACACTCCACATAGCACCAAAGCAGCCCTGCCTTTATGGAAACCTGCCACGTAGCCAGAGGCCCCCAGGGGGAAGAACTGGGCCATGGTGTCTGGCTCTTCTGTACATCTGGCTAACAGCTTATCTTTTGAAAAATGCAATGCTAACTTGAGATCTTCTCTTTCTGACCCTGTTTGTACAAATATTTACACATTCCATAATGCATTACAGACCTCGATCATTTATTAAGCAAACAGAAGTTTTCAAATATCATAATAGCATCTCTGTCTTGACCAGGTAGAGCCAAAGACCAGCGGTAGAGGTTGCAGACAAGTGAATTTTGCTTCAAACAGTAAAATTCTTTAAAAATGATCCTCCAGCTACTCAGCTTACTCAGAAGATTGTGGATGGTTTCTCGCCATGGATTTTGTTTGTTTGAACTTTAGTTTTTGAGGTAAAGTCTCACATAGCCAGGTGGGCCTCAGATTAGCTATTTGGTGAGGATGCCCTCGACTCCTGATCCTCTTCCTCCACCTCCAGGATTGGAATTACAGGCGTGGGCCATCGTTTCAGGTTTGACTCTTGGTGTTTAATAGAAACTTGTCTCCCCATGGTACCACCACATATTTCTGCTCTTGTCTCCACTGTCTGATGACTCACTTGCCTGGCCCCTTGTGCCGACACTGTCTTTGCTCTTTTCCATGTCACTTCTTATCTTCCAATATTCTAAGGATTTAAACAGCGTAATCGTACTGGACTTCGCTTTGTAACTCACCTCCTTCAAGTGGGTTCTGCCAGTGTATTTATCACTGTGCTAGTTTTACTTCTGTTGCTGTGTACGATTTAAAAAGAAAATGAAAAAAGCAACGTAGGAGATAAAGGGTTTGTTCAGTTACAGTCCATCAGCGAGAGGAAGTCAAGGCTGGGACTCAAGCCACCAGCCACATCAGTCATATCTGGTCAAGAGCAGAGAGAAACAAATGCTGCCAGTTTGCTCGGGCTCAGCTCACTTGCTTCACTTTTGTATAGTTCAGGCCCTCCTGCCTAGGGAACAGTGTCACCCACCATGGGCTGCGTCTTTCTACAAAGCACAATCAAGACAATCCCCTGCAGATCAAAGCCACAAGCTAACCCGGTAACGGACAGTTCTCACTAAGGCTCTCTTCCAATGTGATTCTAGGGTGTGTTAGGTTGATAGTTAAAATTAACCCACATAATTACATGAGGGAGACTCTCGATAATCTAATTATAGAGAATTTTCTCCAGCTCATGAACCATTCATGGCCCATTGTGCTCACTTCTCATTTGTGTTTCTGCTCCCTCACCCCAGTCCCAGAAAACAGCTAACCTTCTGCCTCTGTCTATTCTAGACATGTTATAGAAAGAGTCATGCAGTGTGTGGCTGCCTTTAACAGCACAATGTTTACAAGATTCAGCTCACGTTTTTGGCATACAAAATTTCAATAAGGAGTAGACATGTAGGTGGTTTACATTCTTTGGCTCCAAAAATATTTTTGCCATGAATGGCCAGGTATAAATTTTTGTGTGGATGTAGTTTTTTTTTTTTTAAATCAGAATTACTAAAATACATAGAAACCTCCTGCATAACGATTTGGAGAATGACCAGACTTCAAGGCAGCAGCACATTCTGCATCAACCAGCAGCATAGGGAGCTTGGATTTCTCCATCCTTGTCAATATCTGCTACTTGTACTATAGGTATGATGAAGAGGTATCTTCATTGTGGTTTGGTTTGACGTGGGTGTTCTAGGTGACTAAGAATGTTGACGATTTTATTTGTATATCTTCTTTGGTGAAATTACTATTATACATCTTAAGAAATTAAAAATAATTTTGTGAGCTGGCATAGTGGCACATGCCTTTAATCACAACACTCAGGAGGTAGAGGCATGTAGAACTCTGAGTTCAAGCCAAGCCTGATTGAGTTCTAGGACATCCAGGACTAGGTAGATAGATAGACAGATAGATGGATGATAGATATATAGACAGATGATAGATAGATGGATACATAGATTAATTGATAGATATTTAGATGATAGATAGTCTCCAAGCAACAGCAACAACTGCATAAATGACATTGAAGGGATGGAAAGACAGTCCAGTACATAAATAATTGTCAGGAAAGCATGAGGGCAGCTTGGCAGGTGATGGACAAGCTATGGGCTTGACTGCGTCAGTTTGTGAGTGATCAAGGATGACAACACCAACATCAGGATTCCACCTGATGCACATGTGAGAGTACTTGAGCACACACATGCACCCATACACATGGGAACATGATCTCTCTCTCTCTCTCTCTCTCTCTCTCTCTCTCTCTCTCTCTCTCTCTCTCTCTCTCTCTCTCTCTCTCTCTCACACACACACACACACACACACGTCATGATACTCTTATTATATGCGAGATTCTAATATGATGTATAATTTGCAATTGATTTACCCATTCTGCAAACTTTTTCTCACCTTGTTAACATCTGGGATTTACAAAACTTTGTAATTTCAACAAAGTGCTTTTGTGCTGTTGGCCATGCCAGAGGAGCAGCAGGTGGCAACTGAAGTTCCAGGTGTCAGCCCACGAGAAGGAAACTCTCTGATGGGCCCATCTCATTTAGGCAAGGCCATGGGACAGGACAGCCGGCCTGGAATGTCTTTTGCTTCTGCTGTGCCTTTACATGTCTGCTGCAGCTCTCTTTCTCTGGTATCTAGCATGATGTGAACAGATGTGGGGAGATCTCCACTGTCTGTAATATAGTATGTTGATCTCTTGGAAACGTGCCGTTCAAACTGGGCATATTCATCTGTTTATTGTCAAGAAGATGACTCCTCCCTCCCTAAGATGTACTGTCTCAACTGATAATAATGATAGCCTATACAGAGTTTGGATGAATCAAAATACATATGTTTCACAGCCAAGGCCTATGAGTTCCATCTAAGGAGCTGCTCAGGTTAACAATGAAAAGGAAAGCAGTGGAATCCAGGAGCAGACTGGCTCTAATTCTCTTAATGCTGAAAAGAGACAGTCACATACCATTAGCTAAAACAAAGCTTCAAAATAACTTCAGGGTAGACCGGATGCCTTGCTAGTAGTTTTCAGATAAATAACCCCAGAAAACAAGCTCAAGTCCCCAAGGGCAAATAGCTCAACTGTCTGACTTACTACACTAGGGTCAAAATTATAAAACTGCCTGATTGCTGCTAGCTCCTCTTGCTGGGTTTGGTTAATAACCAAAGGTGATGATTAATTCCTGATACCCATTTTTGCCCTCAATCTCCTGATATAAAAAACTATTGATGAATGGGTATCCACCCTAAAGATTTAAAGTAGACCAGACAGATTCTTTTTTCTTCTTCTTTTTTTTTTTTTTTTTTTTTTTTTTT
>NC_022022.1:46531333-46538975 GCF_000317375.1 Microtus ochrogaster | reverse complement strand
TTTTTTGGTTTTTCGAGACAGGGTTTCTCTGTGGCTTTGGAGCCTGTCCTGGAACCAGCTCTGTAGACCAGGCTGGTCTCGAACTCCCAGAGATCTGCCTGCCTCTGCCTCCCAAGTGCTGGGATTAAAGGTGTGTGCCACCATTGCCCGGCTCTCAGATTCTTTTTCATATATAAAAGTTTAGATTTGTGAGTCCTTTAAGGTTCCTTATCAGATTTCCTTTCAAGTTAAGTAATAAAGTAATTGGCCTTTTCTTTGTAACTACAAAATGCAACCTGTCAGTCAAAGACCTGACAAGAACACCTTGTTTGCCACACAGTTAATCTACAATAAGTTGCTAGGGTGTGATTGTCTGTGGGTTCTTTGGATAATTTGATTTTCACCTATAATACATAAAATGTTTAATCATGCAAGGGAGATGGAAAACATGTTCTTTTTACTGTTTGTTTGGTATTCATTGTAATTACCACCTGAAAAACAAAATGTAACCACACTGTAATTCTTATAGTGCCTGGAAAGCTTTGTTGGAGTATGTAAGACGTAGGGGGAAAAACAGTATACAATAGAGAAAGAGCACAGAAAGAAGATGAGAAGAACGGAGATTAAAGCAGGAAACCATCAAGACGGTGTGCGTGTTTCCTTCCCAAACCCCCTCAGATAGAAAAGTCTGGTTTATGTGGACTCTGAACTCCTCTCAAAGCCCTGTGCTGCTGCAGGCACCCCCAGAGAGCAGTCCTTTTGTCTGTTTCTTCACTGTTTCTGCTTACAGGTCTCATTTCACAAGTCATAAGCCAGTGTCTAAACGTTGTGCATACAGTTTTACCCCTCTACTGGCTGCAGGTGGATTCTCAGTTTTAAGTTCTATCCTATTTGCTCTGCTACTTGTGCAGGGTATGAAGAGGGATCCATGTTCTCTCCTTCTCTTCACGTGTGTTCGCCATTCCAACATCACTCACCAGGAGGGTCATTTCTTCTTACAAATGTTGGGGTTCTGTGGCTCTCACGTTCATAATTCTTTCATAACGGGCCTCTGGTCTGTGGCCATGTTTCAGTCACAGAGTACAGCTCATCTTTGGCAGGAAGAATCCCTTCAGGGAAGCAGCTGTCTGTCCTACTGCAGCTCAGATAATGGCACAGTCACTGCACGGAGGTCTGGGGAGGCTGCATTCCAGCACTCTGGAGTTGCCTGCTTTGCGCGGGTTGACATTTTGTTCTTTAATTATTTCCGATCGCATGTATTTGCTTTATCTGTCTGGATTAGAATCTTCTCAAGGATTTATGTTCGGCACCTTCATTTCCTTTTCATGCCTGTTAATAAAATACGTGTTCTCTCTAATAAACTGACATTTCCAGTGTCTTCTTACATTTTCTCCGTGTGTTATTAAGAAAGCTTTAACTTTTAGGAATACAGGCACCTGCGAGATATGCTGGTGTACACTTGTAATCCCAGCAGATGCAAACAGAGGCAGGAGGATAAGGCATTAAAGGCCACCCTGGGTTACCTAGTGAGTCGGAGACAACCTGAGCTAACTGTAACCCTGCTTCAAAAAATAATTAATGAAATATAATATGTAGGCTACTTTATAATCTTTGAGCTTGTCTGTTTCCATCTTGGAAAACAGACAAGATTTACTTTGCAAACACAGACTTGTTTTTTTTTTGGGCTATTTATGCAACTTTTTGGAGCTCTGGTTTTAACTATAAAACGATCTAATGCCTCTCCCGATCTCTTCTGGGCTTTACACAACATACCAGCTCTTGACTATCGAGTGAACAGTTGCGACCGTGCCTGCCTGGCAAACTCCACACTTCTCCCCGTCACTCTGAGCAATGGGAGTGTTTCTATCAGCTCTCAGTGTGCCAAGGATTTCAACATTCAGAGTACTGAAGGAGATTCTCATCAGTCTGCCTTGAGTTAGTCTTTCCCCAGGTTGCTTTCTTTCTTCTAATAAGTCTAAATCCACGCAGAAGTGTCAAGTTTAAAAACCACGAGTTTCTGCCCACTCCTCTGTCAAGCCACACACATCTTGATAAAGAGGGTTTTTTTTTTTTTTTAACCACAGGAACCTCCTGACTCCACCCTCCAGACTAGGAAAGGCTTGGGCCTGCTCATTTTCTCTATCAAGGAGGCCCCCACCCCAGGAGCCCAGGGAGAAAGCCTCCCTGCAGAGAAGCTCTTCCATTAGTTTTTAGGTTGAATTTTATTCTTTTAAGTTGAGTAAAGCCTCCTTAATTGGCTTTTTCCCGTAGCAGAAGTTTTGGGTGGAGACGTGTATCTGGAAATCTAATTACATACCTTAACTGTCACCTGAGATGCTTCAAATTCACAGATGCACTTTGTCTGTCCAACGTGGAGACAGTTGCCAAACACAGGCCATAAAGGTGAAGATTTAGGGCCCTCCTGTGTGAACTGTCACCAGCGCTTTCCTCTGTTTTTCACAGTTAATCACTGAGAAAATTCTCCCTGTATTCTACACAGTGGGGGAGGGGGGCGGGAAAGGATTTCTCTCTGTTTCTAATTGGAATAAGGTGTTTGGTTCACACATGCCTGAATGAAGGAACCACACACTAAGCGTTCTAATCAATTTCTGAAATCTCTAACGTCCATGAGGGCAGGCCATCATGCTATCACAGCTCCGTGTACACAATCTTTTTGTACAGTGATTTATTGATCATCACATGCATACGAGCATGTGATTAGTACAGAATAATCAGAACTGGAACGGCTCAGCAGCCATCGAATCCATATTTCTACACTTGGCACTTCACCGCCATAAGCAATTACGTGGGAATTATTTGCTAATATCGAGTTCTAATCGTGACGCAGAACATAATTCCTTTGCCGAGCATCAGAACCGCAAAATATGAAATGTACTTCAGTCTCAAAATGACGTAATTACCAGCCAGGAAGAAAAACAGAGTGGCTTCAACAAGATTAGCATCCATCAACACCAGACATCATCCCTGAACTCAGGACAGCTTCCCAGAAGACAGGCCCTGCAGGCTCGAGAATGGCACTTGGTTGCCGTAAGCTAAAGATGTAAGTTCTAAATGATTCTGGATGCAGGAGTCACTAAGTCTGTAGATAAGTGGACAACATGAGTCATATCCTTCTCAAATATGGCATTGGACAGCATTTCCCCAGAAAGATATTTTCCCACCCCTGAGGTTTCTCTGAGAGACTGACTAACCTTCCCTGGTCCACAGTGTGGAGAGTCCTGCTCTTCCCGGCTCCCCTGCTCATCCCTGACGAGGTTTTTATATTACCTTATTTATTCTGGGGTGCACGTGGAGGTCAGAGGTCAACTGGCAGGAGTTGCTTCTCTCTTTAGACCATGTGGGTCCCAAGGGTGAAAATTAAGTTGTGATGGTTGGTGTCTAGTAACTCTGTTCGTATCCCTTACTACCAAGGCATAAGAGGAACGAACACAACCCAGCTTTAAAGTGAAGAAATGACAGGAAGCACATGAAAGAGATAGTGGATTAGCAGGTAAAGATTTAAAAGTAAAAAATAATTGCTCAAAATCTTCAAGCAATGCAGCCTTTGGAACAAGAATCAAGTATTTCTTGTGTTAGAAGCAGAGAGATGCTTTAACAAAATCTACTGAGGCCTTATCTGCTATTAACAAATGGGAAATAATCTGATAAATTCCACAGATGTGCCAAGAGATACTTAAGAAAATTAATATTCATTTATACTTAAAATATTAGCAAATTACAAATCAAGACAACTTTTAAGCCTTGTAAACATTGTCTGTTATCTAAATAAACTGATATTGAGCAAAGCAACCGAAGTTAATCATAAAACAGCACTACCATTAGTGTTAGTTAGCACGGAAGCAGGTTGGTTCTTCTCAAGCCTCACTACAAGGTCTTAGTAAATTCACTGAGACAAAAAAAAAAAAAAAAAAAAAAAAAAACTACACACAGCAAAAAATATTTCATAGAGTTTGACTATGTTTTATGATCAAGAAATTCAAAAAATTGGGTATAGCCAGGATATACTGAGTCAGTGAGCTGCCTCTGTGGGCAAGGGCACTTGTGGTAGAGCCTTTCAAGCTGAGTTCTGTCTCTGGGACTCTCATGGTAGAAAAGGACAGCTGACTCTCTCAGGCTGTCATCTGACCTCACAAGTGCTCTGTGACACAGACACAGAGAGAGAGACACACACACTCACACACACACACACGAGGGGGGCTTGATAGAGGTTCTATATGACAAACTCACAGCTAATGTCATCCTGTATGAAAGAAGGCTCTCTTGCTTCTCCGAGAGCACACACATGGCAAGGATGCTCAACTTCAACACCTCACTGTGGGACTGCAACTCACAGACACCTCAGAAAGTGAACAGAAAAAAAAAAAAAGAAAGCACAACAAGTAGGAAAGAGAAGACTAAATAAACCTTAATTGGATGTGACATGACTTTAGATGTCAAAAAACCCTAATTCCACTAACAAACTATTAAAATAAAGCTAAATAAAGTTTAAGGATACAAAATCAATATAAAAAGCCACTATCTTTTTAAAATACAGAAATAAAACAATAAAGAAATAATTGGATTCAGAATATCTCCAAACAAACAGAAACCCAAGCCAACAACAGTCACCACCAAAACAGTACCTACAACAACCAACCAACTAAACACCTAGAACATTTCACGGAGAAATAATCTCTACAGGGAAAATTATAAAGCAATTGTTTCAGTTTCCTTTATGCTGCTCTGATATATAGCATGACCAAAGGCAATTTAGGGTAAGAGAGGGTTTATTTGACTTACCATTCCAGGTCATAGTCTGTTACTGAAGGAATTCAAGGACAAGAACTCCAGGCTGGAACAAGGAAGACGGCTACTTGCTGGCTTGCTCTCATTCGCTCAGACCTATGACTGCAGACTGAGACCCTGAGCTCATTTTAACCAGCTTCCTCATAAACTCAGGAAAATTCCACAGAAAATGGCATCAGCCAACATGGACTATGCCCCCTTGTCTCAATTAAGACAATCAACATAATTGTTGACGTACATATATGTACAGATCAACCTGAGCAAGACATTACTCCATAGAAGCCCCCTTCCTCTTTTCAGGTGATTCTAGGGTATTTATTGACAGCTAAAAGTTTTAAAAGAAACTGAAAAAAGACACACATACACACAGAGAGCCACACAAAATAGGAGGCTACACTATGTTCATGAACTATTAAGAATTAAAAGTGCTACAATGTTCACAATGCCCAAAGGAATTTAAATAGTTTAGGCGATTCCTGCCTTTCCAGATGGAGGCAAATGGGACTCCTGAAGTTTATGGAACCACATACCACAAAGGAAGAAACTAACACAAGGGGACAACTAACACTAAAGCGTATTTCAAAGTGAGTGTGGTACGAACATCAGAGCACATAGAAAGACGGTGCAAAGCAAAACAGACAACACAGAATTAACCCATCTCCAGCCAACCAACCAGTATCATAGAAAGGCAGAAAGTTATTGGAGAAAGGAAAACTTCCGTCAACAAACAGTGCTGGAAAAACTGACTATTCAAACGCAAAGAAAATGAGATAAATCCTCTCTCTCACCATATGCAACACACAATTCATCTTTTGTGAAATGCTCGAGCCTAAGACCCTGAACGATAGAATGATTGAAAGAAAACACAGGGAAATGCTGCCTGGCATTGGCTGTGCAAAGCTACTCTGGATATGACTTCAAATGCAGAGGCAGCCAAGGGAGGACAAGTGTACAGATGGGATTACATCAAACCCCAAAGCTTCCCCTGCACAGCAAAGGAGACACTTGCATGCCACATGCAGAACAGGAAAAAATGTATCTGGTGAGGGATTGATCCCCAGGGTAGATAATGAGCTCCAGAAATTCAACAGCAAGTCCTCAAAGAATCCAGTTATCAATGGGCAAACAGTCTGCAGAGACACTTCACAGAAGATACACAAATGTCCAACAGACATGTAAGAAAATACTCAACGTAGCAGTCAAGCCAGAGAGGCAAACACACCTTGCCAGGAGATGAGACACCGTCTACTTCAGAACTAACAGCATCAAGAAGTTTACAAATTAACAGGTGCTTGCAAGGAGGTAGAGAAAGAGGGACTTTAGTGTACCATCCATGGAAATGTAATATGCTTTAGTGTTACAGAACAGAGTGGGGAGGGGCCTCTGAACACCGGTCTTCCAACCCCAATACGAGTTCTAGTAAAGAGATTCTTTATTGAGTACTTAACAGTCACCAAGATGCAGAAACAACCTCAGAGTCCACCAACATATGAACTAAGATACGTGTGTGTTGCATTTTATATGGTGATATACACAGTATCCATTTATACTGAAAAATATACACACACTCAATATAAAATGGTGAGATGCTATCATGAAACCCCAATGTCACAATATAGATGGAACTAGCAGATATATTAATATTGTCAGTAAAATGTCACACACAGAAAGAAGATAGGGCATGTTTTTATCTCTCTGTATGATAGAGAAACTGAAAACTTCAGCATCTGGGAGTGTGGGAGGGTCTGGCAAACACACGGATACATGGGACAGGAGGAGCAACTTCCAGCACTCTCGTGTAGCAGGACGGCTGTAGCTTAATAAAGAATTGTTAAGTAGCCAGGAGAGAGGGTTTGCATACTTGCAAAGATATGATAAATGTGTGAGGTTACAGATATGGCAGGTACCCTGATCTAATCATTACGCATTATACACATGTCACAGACTAATGGGTTGATAAATGTCACTATATTAAAATTCAATATTATTCATAAAGGAACGTCATAAACGATGTGAAAAATCCAGCAACCATGTGAGAAGACACATTTTCAATGCATGTGGACAATAAAGATTATTATGCAGAATATATAAAGAACTTTATGATTCAATAAGTAAAACAATTCCCCACCCCCTCGTCAAGGGCACGGAGGCACATCGGCGGCTCTTAGAAACCAAACACTTAGTGACCAATATGGTTGCTAAGCAAACCCCAGCCTCCTCTTCTGCCTAGGATACAGAAAAATATAAAATGAAATCAAAATTTACCATTGACACCAATGAAAACATGTACAAAATGCAGGTTACTATGTTTCTGTCTATTAAGTATGTAGAGGTGTCCGATCGTTCATTGATTTGTTTCAATTTATCTATTTTTGTAGTTTCGGCCAGACTGGTGCCAGGCAAACGCATTATCACTGAGCTACATTCCCAGGTCTCTTCTTAATTTTGAGATGGGGTTTCATGAAGTTGACCAGGTTAGTCTGGAATTCACCTCGCTTTACAACCAGGTCTCAAAGCTGCAATCCTTCTGGCTCATCCTCCCAGCCAGCTGGAATTACAGACCTGCACCGCCGGTTACAATCGGTCAGTGTTTCTGGAGTTAGCAACTATTTATCACACAACTATTTTTGCAGATGCTGTCTGCAAAGCCAAAGAACACTGAACTCCAGTGATGGAGGAAGGTCATTGGTTGATTAAATAAAGAAGCTGCTTGCCCTGATAGGTTAGAACGTAGATGGGAGGAGTAAACAGAACAGAACTCTGGGAGGAAGAGGAAGTGAGCTCAGAGACTCGACAGCTCTCCTCTCGGGGGCAGACGCCTCAGAGAGACAAGATGCTCCACTCTTGAGGGCAGAGG
>NC_022022.1:46514467-46528907 GCF_000317375.1 Microtus ochrogaster | reverse complement strand
CGTAGGCTAGAATCTTCCCGGTAAGACCGGTGCTACACAGATGATAAGAAATGGGCTAGTCCGGGTGTGAGAGTTAGCCTAGAAGAGGCTAGATAGATGGGCCAAGCAGTGCTTAAAAGAATACAGTGTCCGTGTAATTATTTCGGGTAAAGCTAGCAGGAGGCGGCCGGGTGCGGCCGGGGTAATGGGGACGCAGCCCCGCCGCTCATATTACTACACTCCAGTGCACTGTGCTGTAGTTTCATTAGGGATGAGGGGGATTGGCGTGGCGTGTACTCCCAGGTTCTAGTTCATCATTGTGGAACAGTCAAGGCAAGAACTTCAGCTAGTCCTATCAGGCCCATATTCAAGAGCAGAGATAGATGCATGTATACCTGCTCTACTTGCTTGCTGTGCTCAGCTCAGTTTCCCTAATCTTATACAGTTCAGGGGTCCATTACTAGGGGATGGTGCCACACACAATAGTCTGGGCCTTCCGCTATCGAGTGTGGAAATTCCTCACAGGCCAATCCAGGGTAGACATTCCCTTGCTAAGACTCTCCTTCTATAGAGCTTACCAGCATACTCTGTAAATTCATCTCCAGATACACATCTGAGACCAAGAAACCCTTAACGGCATACAAAGATATGGCAAAAAAATATGTAAAGAAAACTAACTATATAAAGAATTGTCTGCGATAGAAAAAGAATATGAAATCAAAAATTATTATCAATTCAAACATGGAAGAATGAGTGCAGTGTTTGTTAAAACATGACATGTTAAAGCAAACAACCATCATTAAACTTGAGTAACAAAATACACTGAAAATACTTTAGAATTTATATAATGGAGTGTTTTTTATTAAGATCTAAAATAAACATACAACTTAAAACCTGCACACCATGATGGATATTTTCATAGGAAGTCACGGTATGAAAGTCCTTACACGGTAGAGCAACGGTACACACATCAGGTCAGTCGTTACTTCTAGAAAGAGGATGAGATGGACCACAGAGCCAGGGAAAGGGACCAGAGGGCTCCAGCACATTTGAAATGTTTGTTTCTTAAAATATGACATCAATAGGCCGCAGTGGCGAGGGATTTTGTAAATTCAGTGGAGCTGAAGGTGGATATCGAATTGATTATTATTTTGTTCTATATAACCCTGACACATTTGAGATCTACAACACACATGGAGGGAGGCTTACTAATGTTTGGTAGCCAGAACTCTGTTTTCTGAAGGCATTTTAGTTCCATGATAATTTCATAGATAGGTTCTTTCTTTTCTACATCTAGAAACCAACCAATCCACAAATTAAGCTATGTTGAAGCATCTCCCTCTCGTTAGGATAAAGCTAGTATATTAGTTAACATTGCTTTACTATAAACAAATGCCTGAAGTGATCGACTTATCAAGAGAAGAGGTCTATCTCAGCTTATAACTCTGGCATTTTTATTTTTTGCTCAAAATTCCCTTTTGGCCACTAGTTAGGATAGGATGGCACACTTTGTCAGGATTGAACTGCTTACATCATGAGGTAGGGAGCAGAGGGATCGGAAGGGGCTGGAGCCCTCAGACCCCTACGAGGAGGGGAATGCTACTCATGGCCCAAGGACTTCGCAGTTTGGGCATCACATCTTACGGGTTCATGACACCTTCTTGGACCCCTACCCCAGGAGTAATCCCTGAACACCTGCGCAGGACACACACACCATAGCAAGTAGGTTCCACGGTGGGAGAGGCATGCTCTCAGGCAGATATTGGGCGTGTTTAATACTCAGGCTGGGGTGTTAAACCCTTTTGTCCTTTGTTCTCCTGTACTAAGGAGGCTGGAAAGCTAATTAGACCTTTTCAAGCACTCAACACAACAGTCACAGATGGGCTAAGTGAGACACTGCCGAGTCACACGGTGCCAGAGGCACCACTGGGCCACAGTGCTCCACACTGGAAGTTTGACTCTGGATTTCATTTTGGTTACGTGAATTGACATCTACCAGCCTGAGGTACTACCATCCCAAGCAAGCAGACAGCGAGGAAGCTGGATCCTAAACTTCAGCAACGGTGAGAGCATTTGCAGTTAATGGTCTCTAAACAGAGTGCACACTGGGTAAAGGAAGGAAGGCTAGGTACCACGCTAATATCTTAGATACCATGGCTGATCTAAAGGTGGAGCCTCCCTTGAGTCCAGAGGTGCAGCCTTCCACGCCCACACCCCGTTGCTGGCCAGGGCTGGGTGTGGTAGTGAATTTATGTCTTTCTCTCTTTGACATAAAGTAAATCACACTGGTAGGATATAACCAGAGTGTAGCCAAGCATGTCCCAGGCAATCCTGGACTGAAAAGGTTTCCATTTAGTTCTCTGTGTCTCTGAACAGGGAGGGATGACCTTGCCACTGAAGAGACTGACTTGAACAGCACAATCCAGTTCTTTTAATCCGGTCCGCACTGGGCTCCAAGTGAAGCGCTGGCTGATATTTTAATGTGTGTGTGGTTGGTAGGCTTCCCAGATTCTGTCTTTTGGCAAATGGAGGCAATTTTGTAAAATCCTGTTTACCGAGCACCTGGATAGGCGGAGCGCCAGGTCAGGCAAGCAGCCCGTGCTTTGGAAGAATAAGTCTACTTTCACCTGGAAAATCTTCATTTTTTGAGACTTCTGCAAGTTTCCACTGGGTTGTTGTAAAGGGGCGTGGCTATTTGTTCCCGGTCTCTCCTTCCTGTTAGCTCCCTGTGGCTAACCTATAGCAATCACGCTGGCTCCTGGGCTCATTCGCTGGTGTAGCCATTGTACTTCCTCCCTAGTAATGAAGCTGGGGACACCACACACGTGGCAGGTGGTGCCTGACAAGAAGCCCATAGAGGAGTCATTATTGTGTGTCCTGCCCAGGCAGCCTCACTGTGTGCTTGCCTTGAATCCTTCCAGTCTCTGTGGCTGGCCAGGATTGAATTTACAGACCGTGGGGTCTCCCGGGCCTACTTTGGCATTCGTGTAAGCTTGAGTCTGTTTCCCAGGGAAGCAGTATTTGGATTCTCTTCCCGCAAGTGTATTCTCCGCCTGGCCTCTTTCAAATGTTCATGGAGTTATAATTTCCTGCCCCCATGCCTCAAATCTCAAAGGCCATTTACATGGTACTTCTGCCCAAGCTGCTTACAGGTATTTCTAAACTGGAATCGTGAGTGAACTCCAAAAGCCAGCAGCTTCGTCCGTGTTCTACCCAGGGGGAATCTTTAACTAGCGAGAGCGCATGCGTGTAGCTTCTTGCACGGCAATTCGCCCCCAGCCTCGTCACTGAGAAATGTCTTACTTTGCTACGGGTCTTCAGCCAGCTGTAAGCCAATATACTCAATCTTTCAAAGACTTCTTGAGTATCACACCAGATCCTGGATGTGCTCCAATCATTTAAGACACAGTGAATGCGTTCCCCAAGTTCTCTTACCAAGGAAGGTGTGCGCTCTTCCATCACTCAGCATTTAACCACTACCACTGTCAGGTACTGGGGTTACTAACAGAGAAAGGGTAAAGTCCCAGTCCTCAGGAGTGAATGTCTCCTGTGGTGGATCACAAGAGGGGATTAAAATACAATGTAAGAGAATAGTAAAATAGAGCTGGAGAGAGTGCCCTGGTAGTTCAGATGGGTGCAGAAACCATGGAAGTGTCATCATGGCTACCTGCCTACAGTACCAGCCTCAGAAGATTTCCCAGAGCAAGCTGGCTAGCCACACTGGAGCTCAGAGTTTGAGACGTGTCTCAATAAATAACATGGTGTAACAATCTAACCGATAATGTGGGACTTCCTTCTGTGTGCTGTGATTATCATTAATGAATAAAGAAACTGCTTTGGGTCTATAGCAGGGCAGAATTTAGATGGGAGGCTAAGATGGAACTGAATGCTGGGAGAAAAGAGGCAGAGTCAGAGAGAAGCCATGTAGCCCTGCTAGAGATAGATGGTGGAACCTTGCCAGTAGGCCATAGACCTCATGGTAAAATATAAAATAATGGAGATGGGTTAAATTAGGAGGTAAGAGTTAGCCAATAAGAAGCTAGAGCTAATGGGCAAGTGATTTAATTAATAGAGTTTCTGTGTGATTATTTTGTGGTTAAGTGGCCAGGAACTAGCTAGCGGCCTCCTACTACAAACTGATAGTACAGTGCTTCCTGACATCAAATTGGGTTTCCACAAATACACATGCATGTGTATATACATGGATGAAAGTATGCACAGAAAAATGAGAAAAAAAAGAAAATGAAATGGAAACCATAGATATTAAGATTTCAACTTCAGGTTTTTCTATTTGCAAAATGGTGCTGATGTCTAAGTTACAGTTAAGGTTTGTATGAAATGAGACCTAAGCAACAGGAGGTTACGTTCACGCTACAAATGCTGCTCATGTGATTACTAGTCACAGCCGCAAGTGTAACAATGTGACTGTTATTAGCGTCATTATTATATTTGGCAGAATTATGATCTCATCACTTACACTTACATCGTGTCTGTCTTGGACAGTGATGCAGAATTCAGAAACCCGTATCAGTTCAGTATTTAAGAAAGCCAGGATGTTGCCAAGCCTAGGATGGGCAGGACCATCTCCTGATGTTGCTCCCCAAACGACTCAACTATTCTGTGTCAATGGTCACCTGACAGAGATGTGACTGACTGCAGGATAGCAGGGGTCTGATATCCTAACAGAGGAGCTACAGAGAGCTGAGACTTTTCATCAATCCAGAAACCACAGGCATGTCTTAAGGGTGGAGTCTGAGCGGCAACATTTTCCGTTTCCCAAGGAAAGTCATCCTTGCCGATAATGTTTAGAGACACACCAGGGCCTGCAGCAAAACAGAGACACCGGAGAAAGGGCTTCATGTCCTTAACTTAAAGGGCTGATACCACGTGGTTCCTTCATAGGTGCCTAGCAGGTCCACTGTAGATTGGACTTTGAATGTCACAGTTCCATGGTGTTTATTTTCATCAAAGCTCAACTACAACCACAGATTTAAATACTACTGATGATGTACACGCAAGGATGCTGACTCTAGATACACGCACAACCTCATGGACATCCAGTATCGAAACACTGCTCCATGCTTCTGACAGCACACATCCCCTGCTTCATGTCTCTCTCACACACGAATTTTAAATGGCAACTTGATCTGGCCCCAAATATAAGAATCATCTCTGATAAAAGCTTTTCTCCTCACTCCCCTCATTTAACGGGTGAGTTCAGAAAATATGAGTCACAAAATAGTCTTCAAATTCAGCTAGTTTGTAGCACTGGACAGGACCTGTTGTATCTATGCCCTCCATGACCACCCCAACACTGCCGTCCCTTCCGTTCCTGCGCCCCTCCCAAGCTACCCCTCGGCATCCAGAGACACCTTTCCGTGCATCAATCCTGCTTAGACTTGTCAATGACATTCTATTACTCTTACAATGAAGTCCAAAGTCCTATGGTGTCCTGAAAAGAGCTGCGCAGTCTCAGGTTCATTAAAGGCAAGCAGCAATTTCAAAGGAGACGATTTCTCTAAGACTCTTTGGCCCGCTGAGATTAAATGTCAAGTACTTACAGGGAGACATGCTTATCTCCATCAGAGCATCTACAACAATGTGGAACAACACACACATACACACATTAATACACAGATTAATTATCGGTTAATAAGTAACTGGCTGATATTGTCTTCCCCTCCATCTTTGTTTTATCATGTATTCTGAGTATACAGAAAGAGACACACTCAACAAATACAGTTCACATTCTCCAAGCATACAGATAGATACAGATAGACACACTTAATACAGTTAGTGAATGATCAGAACAGCAAACAAGTACACAGTTTCACCAACCTTTGCAAGACTAGTTAGGAAGAGCTTTTGTTTTGTGATTCCCGAAACTCAAAGGTCTGAGAATGACTGCTTTGTAGTTGAAAAAATATACATCAGCATGTGCATCGAGGTGTGACCAGGAGGGGTGGGGCTATGCAAATGACCTTTCAGGGATAGCCAATGGTGGGCTGCTTCTCTGCTCTCTGGAGCTGTTTCTTTGGCCTGGCTAGCTCCAGAGCCTCCAGACTTAAGGGAATGCCAAACAAGGGACACAATAGAGATACACAGTATCTACCTCAAGCTTGAGCTTCTCATTCTGGGAGAACTTAGAGGCGTGTTGGTGTCTGACTTGATACCACATTACAAAGAAAAAATTTCAGCAGTAAAACTGAGCTCACCTTCCAGGTGGCTCTATGGCATTCAAGTTCATCACAGTGGGCTGCCAATTAAAAACTGGGCTAAGTCAGCCCAGCAGACTCTCATCCCCAGCAGCGCCTTGCATCACAGCGCTAGGATTATTACATCAAACCATTTATTGAGGCCAGCTGTTCCTGCTCCTGACCGCCCCAGACTGAGTGGCCATCTAAAACAGGCTCTCCTGCCTAAAAACAATGCAACCTGTGCTCCACCGGCAGCTTCCTCAGCTGTCAACTGCTCTCCAGCGATCTGAAATCGCTTGTCCTCTCTGCCACAATCACACACAAATGGGGCATTTGCTATCTGTGTTGTGATTAAAAACGCAAAAGAACTTTTGAAGCCATTATCAACTTTTCTCGGGACGAGTTGTTCTGGAGCTGACTGTCACTTGGATGGCTGTCAGCACTCGGAAAATGGCAGCATTCCAGACATGCCCATGGAGAAGAAGGTATGCAGATCACAGTGGAAGCGATGGAAAGGCAGGGGTGAAGCCCAGATGGTGACATTTCCTGTTAGACAGCAGTGCCTCTCTCCACAGAACTGCTCCATGCCACTGCATCTCTGTAATTGGACTGTGGCATTCCATTAACACCGAGGACCACTGTCCCTAAGGAGTGCCTTCACGATGAGCAATGGGGAGGTGACATACCGCCACGACTCTCATGTATTACCTGCATAGCTATTAAACTGATATTATTGGGAAAAAATTAATTGTATTCCCATGGGTACCGCTGAGGTGAGCACACTCAGTTCTTAGGGACATGATTAAGAGGCTGATCATTTCAATTGATTATTGAGAGTAGATATCAGCCATTAGCGAGAATGGTGTGTGTGTGTGCGCGCGCATGTACGTGGGTGTCCATGTGTCTGTGTATGTAAATTCATCTCAGAAAAGGGACCTGTATTTTATACTTTACAGCGCAGGCTAGATGAGACTGTAGTCCCAGCCTCTGGCTGAAACTGGTCCTTAAATTAGGATAAAGAATATGAGAAGTCATCACCTCACAGCGGGGTGCATATATTGAGCACTTGCCGAGTCCCACCTAAGTTCTTCAAACTCGGGAGTCACACTGGAACCTGACAGCAGCCTTCTGGGTAGATCCCAGCTGGCGTGCGGTAATATAGGGGGATACCAGCTTGCCCATGAGACCATTCCCTCCATCATAATGCTGATGTTCTCCAGTCACCCCGCCCCCTGCCATTTCCCTGGGAACGTGCATTTTCCTCTTCCATCTTGCATTTCTATATTGACCTATTAGCGGCTCCTTCCTGCCAGCCTCCAGTCTTTCTTACACTTCTCTACTCTTACACAGCTCCTTCTAGACCCCGAACTTCCTTAAACCACCATCGTATCTGCCGTGCTCCCTCCCATCTGAGGTTCTCCACCAGGAAGGGCTCCATGCTCTCCATGATCCTTTCTAGACTGACAACAGCCACCCCTGCAGACACAGGGGTGTCTGAGGAAAACGGGAAGTATCGGATTTTTAACCTTGGGGAGTCTCTTTAGGTCCTTGTCCTGGACCCAGTAACTTCCATTTCATTTGGGATCATAGCATCTTCTGAGTTTTTGTTACTCCTCTGGTCACTTCCTCCCAGGATGCATCTGTGGTCCTACTGTGCCGCACTCTCCAGTGCTGGTCTCTGGGTCCTACTTCTGGACCTCCCCTCAGGTTTAGCCATCACTATCACGTCTATATGATACGTCAGAATTTACTGCACAGACCAGGTGTATGTAGCTCGCAGTATTACGTTCAGTGACGGTTGGACACTTTTACTCGTGTCCCATAGAAACTTTAAAATAAACACAGTAGGGGCTGGAGAGATGGCTCAGTGGTTAAGAGCATTGCCTGCTCTTCCGAAGGTACTGAGTTCAATTCCCAGCAACCACGTGGTGGCTCACAACCATCTGTAATAAGGTCTGGTGCCCTCTTCTGGTCTTCGGCATACACACAGATAGACTATTGTATACATAATAAATAATAAATAAATATTTAAAAAAAATAAAAAATAAATAAAATAAACACAGTAAAAATAAACACGCTCTTAATCTGCACTCCTGATTCTTCCACGCATATTTATAATACAAGTTGTTTAATTGGTCAACTACAAACTTGGGGGAAATCCCCACTTTGGCCTCCATCTCTTCCTGCCTCCGTGGAGATTCTGTCTAGACTACTTATCTCCCACCTGTAGTGTCTGCTTCAGTGAATGCCAACACCATCAGTGCTCCCTTGCCCCGAATCTGACCTCTCAGCCTCCTCTACTGACCCAGACTACAGACTACATCGCCCCCTTTCCTGTCTTAAAGCGACATTCCTGCTAACCCCTCCGCTGACACTTCTCCTTAATGTCTTCTGAACACCTGGCCTCTAAACCCTTAGCGGGGCATCCAGGCCTGCACTTCCAGGCACCGCGACATACCTAACCCACCACTGCAGTCACTGCACCCAAGTCCCTTGTCAACATGTCTGCCTGTCTCCCTAGCCTGAGGATGAAACCCCTTGGGGCTCACATCCTTCTCACTGTTTCTTTAAGAATCTCCGAGGCTACAGGCCAGTTCCCGGTATACTCTTTTTTATTTAGTGGAATGAATGTGTGTAGCCCTCACGCTGCTGTTTAAATGTACTGTCTCCTATAGCACACATTTCTAGGGTCAGTGGTCTTGTCAGTTCCGGGTTTGTATTTTTACACCGTTTTTTTGGGTTAGCTTTGGGTGGCAGATGAACTCACAGACTGGAATTTACATGTGAACACAATGAAGCTGAACTGAAGCTTGACGGAGACTTCTTTTGCCCAGCTGAACAATGGTTATCAAATGCTACTGTTGTTTGTTACAACATCTATAGCCTATCGCCAATGCCTCTTTAACATGTCTTTTTTCTTTCTCTTTAAGATAAACAGTGCTACTTCTGACCTAGAGAAAAAGAAGTCATCTAGCAATAAGAAAGCTCATGCTTTAAAGGCTGCTCAGGATTTTAGTCAGGATTTTTCCTGTATGTGGACTTCCCTCCCTAAGCACAGGCATAAACAAATTAGATTACTTAGTGCTTCCTTACGAAAGACAGAATATTATATGCGTGCAATAGCCACAAATTCACAGTTTTGTTTCCATGTCTATGAGGTTGCTCTGCAGAAAAATCAGCCATGTTTTTGGTAGATAGCAAATTTGGGATTCTGGTCTCAGCATCTTTCTTGGCAGCTATACGATCTTGAAAGACAATATTGATTGTTTCCTTTGCTTCACCTTGCAAAAGTAGTAAAAATTAGTCCTTGTCAATTTCCAGGAAGAAAATAGTCTGGTCCTAAAAGAACTCAGTGTGGTCTGTAGGTCACTGCCTATGAAAGACACCTCATCCCAACACTGATGCTGGGGTTCCTGGAACCCTGGGCTCATACACAGCCATCAGGATGACCTGTCTTTTAAATGCCAGATGGAGTATTTCAAGGCTGACAGAACCCCTTTGTTTATAGAAATAATAGCAAACATGTATGCAGCATCCCGATTCGCTGCACGCTTTCCTAGACACTTTACAGGTGATAGTTATTTTCTTCTCTCGGCCTCGGAGAGAGTCTGAGAGCAGAGCCACGGGCCACGCCGTCACCTTCACAGAACACTGCCTTTCATCAGCTCACTTCCTAAGACGGTGGCTGTCAATAATTTCACACTGCAGATGGCCTCGCTTCATTTGGAAGCTTGCTAATAAAGCCACGGTCTTAGGGTGTGAGAGAGGATGAGAATCCAATATGTAATCTGGCATACCGAGGACTGAGAGGCGTCACACGGTGTCATACACGTCACTGGTGTGGGATGAGAAGACAGAACAAGGCATTCCCACCTCAGATTACCAAACCCTTTCCTTCTGTGACGAGAGACCCCGCTCACTTCAAATCTCTCTCATGACTACCTACAGCATGCCAGGGACTATCCCAGACACTAGAGAGATAGTTATGAACGGAAATGCCTATCCTTGTACAGCCGTACGTGATTCCCGTCACAAAATATTAGAGACTCACTGGGCACCAATTACACAGAGAGCTTCAAAGACAAGACGGTCTGTGGAGGTGGGTAAGGGGTGAAGTCAGGGGAGGGAAGGGCATTGGAAATGATCCCTGATCTGAGAGGAGATACATAAAATACAGAGGAACCCATGGAAGGTCCAGAGGAAGGTATAAAACTGCACACACTAATAACCACAAGTCAGACAGGTTAGTGAGCATCAGGGGGATGGCTAGAGATGGGGGGGGTGCACTTTAGTTTTAATGCCCCTTCTAAAATCCCTGATGACATTTAACTGCCACTGTAGAAGTACTGGGAGGTATAACTGAAGCAGATGACCATGGTTCTGCCCTTATAAGTGAGTATTTCTGCAGAACGGCCTGGTTTTGCTAGTAAGCAAGTTCCATCCAGGTGTTTTAGGCCCAGCTCCAACAGGCACATGTGTTCTGCTGTGATGCTGTGTGCCCTTCTAAAGGCCGTCGTCAGAGCCTGGCACCGTCTGCTTGGACTTTCTAGCCAACTGCATCTCCTCTCTTTATAAAGGACCTACTCTGTGATACTGTTCTGGAAGCACACGAGGGAAGGACTCATATTGGGAGAATCAGAGCAGAAGAGCCCCAGTGTGGCGCTGGGGAGGCGGCAGAGGTGCAAAGCAGCTTTTGTGGTGTGGAGTGTGGGAGACACAGAGGGCCGTGCTCCATCTTAACACTCTGGAGCTGAGGGAATGCAGTCAGCCACGGCGAGGGCTCAGCGCCGGCCACGGCGAGGGCTCAGCGCCGGCCACGGCGAGGGCTCAGCGCCGGCCACGGCAAGGGCTCAGCATCTCTCACTAAGTCAAAACGCACACACAGACAACGCGGCACTTTGACAAGAATGAATGAATGCAATGGACACATGCAGACACCAGAGAGTGAAGTCCCACGTTCAGCCTTCAGCTTCACAACAAAGGAACAAACAGAACAGAAAGCCTGTGTGTGCCGAGAGGAAGGGGACAGGAATAAACAGTAAACGCCGTAACCGACCCACACATAGAACACAGATCACAGCCCTAAGGTCAACAACGAAAACATCGTGGTCTGATTATGTCAATTTTCTTCTGTTAAATACAAGGACAAAAATCTAGAGATGGCCTAGGATGAACATGGTGGCTTTCTGTGGATGCCCGGGGCCACCTTCAGGCTGACAGAAAACTGGGGGAACCAGTCTGGATGAGGGCGGGGTGACAGGCGAGGGATGAGCTGGGAGAAGCTGCAGGGCAGAGAAGATGGCACACAGTGGTAGTGTGGCTGGAGCCATTGCAGGGAGCACTCAGAGACCAGGCAGAGCTGCGGGGTTGATGCGGCAAATTGCTGAAGTGCTGTTCCTAAGCAGGGTCCACGCCACGGAATGGGAGAATGAGGGGACTCCCTGGCATCTTCAGGAAGGAGGACCCAACAGACACTCCCCTGTGTTTGGATGTGGAGGACCCAACAGACACTCCCCTGTGTTTGGATGTGGCGTCCACACGGAGAGAAGGTTTGTTGCCATAGCAGGAAAGACCTCACAACGCCACTGCCATGCCTTGCACTTCCCAGTCTCAGATGACGAGCTAAAGAAACTTCCTTCCTTTCAAATGACCCAGACTCAGGTACCCAGTGATGGCAGCAGAAACCAGGCTAATGCAGGCTTGTTCCTTAAGGAGGCTACGGCAATGCCATGGGGGACTTAGCCTCTTGCTTCTTTGTACAGGGCGTTTTTGAAAGTTTGCTTCCGAGCTGTGGTGGCTCCTGAAAGCAGTTAAGTGGGTCATTTGCTTAGCTTTCCTTAGTGGTAGATTAATTAGCCAGCTGTAAGTCCCGGATCTCTATTTTTAAATAATGACTCGCACAAATCTCTGAAGACAAGAACTCACCACTAGTACGTGGCACAATCCAACAGCTGCAAGTTATTATGCCCAGTGGAAATTAAGTATCTTTTAGGGAAATCATGTAAGATCTCATGACAAATATGAAATTAACCCCTGCCACCTCTGTGACCACATCCTAATAATCAGAGTCCCTGGGGTCCTGGAGTGATGGCAGCATCGACACAATTTTTAAAAGGCATTCCTCTGTGAGCTTGTGAAGAACGGCATCTTTGTCCTTGGTTGGGAGAGAAGTTGGAAACCCCACACTGAGAAGCAAGCCCAGCAGGGTCCTCCTTCCACTCCTTAAACAAGGTCAGGAGGCACACTCCAGGGGCATCGGCAAAGCAACCACTTTGTCATTGTTGTACTTCTGCCTCAGACGTTCAAAACCATGCTTCCTCTGCTCAAGCACATTGCACCCTGATGTCTTCTTTCATTTTCAAGGTCCTGCTCTTGGTTAACAGGGGTCTTCACTTCTCCTCATTCCCCATTTTATGCTAGGGTTAGAGGCTGACTGTCCACATAGCACAGAGGATGCCAGTGCTGCGACAGTACCTCCGAGGAAGCTTTGCTGGGACGGGCCCTGGGGTCTGAAGCATCTCTGAACATCTAGGAGACATCAGTACACATGTACTCAATGCAACAGTGGCTAGCAGTCTGACATGGCCTCTACTTGAAGGCCATAATGTGTTTGCTCGGTTACTTTCCATGCTGGACAGGGTTGGAGGGAGCTCTTCCCTAATAGTGAAAATGGAATGCTCAAACTTCCCGTTGTTTCAAAGACTTCCTAAGAAATCTCTGGTTCCCTGCTGAAGGGCTAAAATATCACAACCCCTGAGAGGAAGGAAGAGGGCGGTGCTTCAGCATCCGCAGTAGAGGGGGGGGAGGGGGATCAGATATTGTATTAACCGCTTTTCCTGTGACCAAGTACCTATTAAGAAGCACCTTAGGGGAGGAAGTGGGGGTTGGAGATGCAGATCAGTAGGCAGAATGCTTACCTAGTGTACAGAAAGCCCTGTGTTCCATTCCCAACACCCCATAGGTTAGTCACTGCAGCAGCCATATCTATAATCCTAGCACTTGGGTGTTTGAGGCAGGAGGATTCAAGTTCAGGGTCATCATCAGCTACACAGTGACTTTAAGGGCAGCCTGGACTATGTAAGACCTATCACAGACAAAACAGCATGTGAGATGGCTGACAATGGTGTATCAACAGGCAGGAAGGACCAAGGCAACAAAAACTGGTACTGAGCTACAAACTCGCAAGGCTCACCCTCAGAAGCCCACTTCTTTCAACAAGAGAATCAACCTCTCAAAGGTCCCACGATATTCCAAAACAGCTACAATATTTGGAGACTTGTGTTCAGACACATGTGCTGGTGGCAGACATTTCTCATTCAAACGCAGCAGACGTGAAACATCGTAACGACCCGCAAAAGTAATCAGAGGTGATGTCAGCTCCGGCTGGGGATGTCCATCACTCCAACTTTTCACTGAGGGGTAGGAATTGGCCGCTGCTGTCTCACTGGTCCTCCATCTTGATGGTGATGTCCCTTAACTGCACATGCCCAGGGACGGCTCTGCTGTCCCCAGGGAGAGCTGCCAACTCCAGTGCTGCTAGGCAGCTCAGCCGCTAGACTTGACTCTTCCTCAGGGCAGAGCTGCCTGCAGCTGGCGCCCTCACGGTGACCTCCTGTGTTAGGAAGTTAGCATGGTCCCTACCTCCAGCTAGCCGGCCCCCTCTCATTGCTGAATTGAGTCTACCTGATCAATTTCGTGAACTTCAGGCTTGGGCATAAAGGTCATTACTGTGTTCTGCACCTGAATCACATTGTAATGAGGCCGATCACATTCTCTTCTCACAGTCAATGAGGGGGAAAAAAGCACACAGAAAGGAAATTACTCCTACAGTGACCTTGCTAGAATTCTGCATCCGGCTGGCGTAGGCTATTTTGGGGTGGTCAGAAGCTCACATGGCAGTTTTTGCTGTAGAACTGCCCTGCCTGATCCCATGTCAGCTAACACGTTACCACGTAACATCTGGCTACATGTACCACAGCCATCAGCAGTGGGCAGAGGTGACAGATTCCCAGGGCAGCACCAATGCTGTTTACTGGTTCACTGCCGCCCTGCCCTGGGCAGCTTCTGAACTTGACAGAGCAATAAAACGTCACCCACATTTGCATTCCGAAGTGGTTCCGTGTTTACATGTGCTAATAAAAAGAAAAGCTTGCCTTCTGAGGAAGGAGCAAGTTCCTTAATCAATTTTTCAGAGAGGCTCAAGTGTGAGATATGTTCTGCATACACTGTACCCCTCAAAGACACAGGATGGCTCGGCAGCACTG
>NC_022022.1:46487610-46514082 GCF_000317375.1 Microtus ochrogaster | reverse complement strand
CCTCTACTGCACCCCTCAAAGACACAGGATGGCTCGGCAGCACTGTGCACCCCTCTACTGCACCCCTCAAAGACACAGGATGGCTCGGCACCATGGCCCCCCTCTCAGGGCCTACGCCCACCCTTTAGGGCTGGTGGATCCAGCAGAACACTCTCCTCCAAACAATGGCCTTATGCTTTTTCTCATTATCTGAAGAAATATTCGATGAACCAATAAATAAAATGGCTACATACAGAACAGTGCCCTGCGCCTTCTCTTCCCCTTTCATTCATGTCTGCCTCCCTGTTCGGGCTCTCAAACCTCGCCCTTTTAAGTAGAATGTACATTTGGAGGTCATGAAGTAGGGTATGCAC
This sequence comes from Microtus ochrogaster, assembly GCF_000317375.1. Classification (NCBI taxonomy): domain Eukaryota; kingdom Metazoa; phylum Chordata; class Mammalia; order Rodentia; family Cricetidae; genus Microtus; species Microtus ochrogaster. The sequence goes on along the minus strand of NC_022022.1, from coordinate 46,513,729 downwards.
TTCCAACTCTACATATCACTGCCAATGTTACCATGAACAACGCTGTTACAGTCACTTAACCTTTGAAAGGCCTCAATTCCCTCACCCAGAAAATGGATGAATTATTGGTATTTTTAACAATTGAGTATTGGTATTAATAAGGATTCAAGCAGCAGGAGACAGGGACCCACTATAAATTGTTTTACGAGAGGCAGAAGGAATATGTTTATTGGCCCTCCTGGTGGAAAGAGATGCTGGGCTATGTGCACAGATCAGAGCATGGGTGCAGGACCTCAAACGCCTGCATCAAACTAAAGACCTCGGATCCCACTCCTTCATCTCTCACCTCTGCTGAGCATCACTTCTTTAGGCTACCACTGTGCGATCTTAACTCAGCAATAACCTTGACCTCTGTCAGCTCCACCCTCACGTCCTTCTAGTGTTGGGAAAGCAGAGGGAAGTCCTTGCTTTCCAATCCGTGTTCAGTGTTTTCTGGGACTTCATGGTCTGCTGGTTTTCATATTTATCTTAGAATGAGATGGAGATGGCCAGGCGTGAGGACCATCCCTGTACAGGCGGCTCGAGAGAGGGGCTAATAGTGGAGAGATATTCCTGGAGACAAATGTCAGGAGTGATACCCATCAATTCTCACCAACATGATGGTCTAAACGTAAGCTGAACCAGGGATGACACCAACAGATGCTACAGCGGATGGGGAAAGCGCAGGCATCCTCAGCCCTATACAGTAAAGAACGCTGAGAGTGGAGGAAATAGTCTCAGGGGAGAGCACACCCTCTCTCTATATCACGGTTATCCAGTGCTCCACAGTCAGCCTTGGGCAGCACTGTGCAAAGTGAGCAGGTTGGATGTATTTCTGTCTGTCTGTCTTCTGTCTGTGTGTGTGTATGTGTGTGTGTGTGTGTGTGTGTGTGTGTGTGTTTAACAATAACTAATGGAATAAGAGGCCATGAATTTGAAATGGATCAAGGATGGATATACAGGAGAGTTTGGAGGGAGGAAAGGGAAAGATAAATTATGTAACTCTAGCATAATCTCAAAAAGTAAACAAATTTTTAAAAGCAACCTTACAGGTCAAATAAAGAAGAAATGAAGGCCGTCCTCTGCTGACGTGACCAAGCTGTGAGGGTCACGGCACACGGGAGGTGTGCTGAGTGTCGTCTACTGTAGGGTTAAGTCAGCCCCTTAGGGGGCAGGCTTGCCTCGGGCGAATGTTTACTTATAAATCGGGCGGGCGGAAGCTCGCTCGCCCCTTCCTGCTTTCTGTTCTCCGTGGGAACGGTGGTACTGTAAGTCTAATGTCCCCATTAAAACTGTGTATATATTTTACAATCTGTTTTGCATTCATTTACGCCGTTACAGTCTACAAACCAGCACGAGCTGCATGTGAGTCCTAGAAACAAATCTCTCTGGAGGGTGGGAATGAGCATGCCTGGTGCTGCTGATGGCCATGGTGCTAATGCTTCAGTCCCATGGAGAAGGCAGCACCCATGCAGGGAGCACCTGTTCTCAGCACCACAGACCGTGAAGCAGGTGCTCCCACTGACTCCAGTGCTCAGACAGATCAACAGGCCCTGCCCGGTGTCCCTTCACTAGCGGGATGCTGATAGACTTCATGTTCTGAGCCCCAGGCCGTAATGCCTCCCATCATCCTTTCCCAGAAGAGTGAGAAACTCCTATTTTGACCGGCGATCTTAGACACGCTGAGAACTCCGGAAGGTTGGTAATGGTGTCTGTCTTACTCACACTGGTATAATAAATAGGCTACATGAGGGCCTGCATGACCAGTCAGGGACAAGTAGAGATAATTAGCATCAGGCTAGACTTTTACTTAAGTGTCTGAACATCATTCAAATAACGGCACTGCTGTAGATGAATATGCACATCCATTTGCTGAGACACACGGAGGATACATAATATTCAGGTGCCTAATAACGCGGCTGCTAGTTAATCAACGCCTGACACTCAGATAGCACTTCACCTTCTAAAACATTTCAGAATATGTTAACTCATTAATCCCTACCATGCCCCTGTGCGACTCCGAGGGGGCCTGCCCCTGCCTCTGATCTCTCTACCTTCTGGATACCTGGTGGAGAAGAGAAGGAAATAAAGAACTGCGTACCCAAGCAAGGGGCCACCGGCAGTCAGGAACAAGAGACGTGAAGGTGGGGAGGACGAGAGGAAGCTTGCCTTTGAGGTAACCTCCGATACACAAGAGCTATGTGATGGGAATTATTCACTTCTGGTTGGTTAAGCTGCAGGAAAACAGCACCCACACAGCATCTTCAACATCAGATCCTTGTTCTCCAATCCTCCCTACGGTCAGGTCCATGGATTAAGAAATGCTCAGGGTTGTATGTCTTCTTGATAATTGTATACTTATACTGCAGCTTCTCTTTCCTATCCTAGGATAACAAGGTGCTCTAACAGTAGTATCTCGTCTATGTCTAACTACAGGCTTCTTTATGCTGCCTTGTCATTTGAATGCACTACCACTCATCAAATGACATAAAAGTTGGCCCATAGATTGACACGCAGGGCACAGTCTAGCTAGTAAAGACTCATCTTTGGCTCGCTCCAGCCCATGTTGCTTGCTCAGGGCAATGGAGAATAATGAGGAAGCCATGCAGGACAACAGTCATGGGGTCAGGTTCTAGGATGAGGAAGACCTTGGTTCAAACTGATATTCCTCTTCACACGAGAGCAGCTCAGCCTCTCCTAGTGTGTTCCCACTGCGGGGCAAGGCTGTCAAACCTACCTCAGTGAATTTTATGAGATTAATAACCACAGGCTTAGGGCAATGCGAGACATACCACAGATGCTCAGAAAGTAAATATTATTGACTGTCTCTGGGCGTCTTTGAGATTCTCACTTTCAATTCTAAGGTTTGATAGTGGCACTACCTTAAAATGATAAACCGTCAGATTCTAGATGATTGCCTGTGGAAGAGGAATATGCTGTGGTCTGTGTTAATGTATAAAAGTTGTTCTCCAGCCAGTGTCAAGTGAGAAATGTTCTTCACCACCCAAGAGGTAGGGTGCTTGTCAGGGGTTATTGGAATGATGAGCGGTGTCTTCTTGGCCAAGGTCGGGTGGGGCAGCTGCTTTATTTTCGAAGAGTCTACATCTATATTTATCTTTCTGCCTTCTCAATCTTCTTGGGGTGGCATGCTGCTTCCTTTCGAGGCCTTGGAAATCCTAGCAACTAAATAGCCAGCTCAGCCACTCATGAGTACTGTTTGCACACACGTAAGGCTCTTGAGGCTGCTGGTGTTAGTCTTGGCCCATCAGTGTATCGTTAAGCAGAAAGCGTCGAATTCTTTTAAGTGTCTTTCCCTGTTCTCAACCATCTAAAAAGATAGTCTGTGATAACAGAGACAGGACAATGTCTATGATTGCTAATTAGCAGTGGACATTGTAAGGATGTTAGAAGCTGGGGGTTGCTATCAAGTTCTCTGGTTGACTGGTCATGCTTTAAAATCTTATTTTTTTGTTTCTGTGTTTGTTGGAAATAGTCACAAAAAAAAATTGAAAATATAGACAGCAGCACTCGATCCCCAGTGCTCAAGAAGAATGAACACTGACTTCACAGACACAAATACAACTGCCAAGAGAGAACATTTTCCCCAAAACTATTTAATCTCAGAAATGGGCAATGAGCTTTTCAGCCTCGTGGGCATTTCAACCTTGATGCGAGACAGCAAATCTTTTCAGGACCAGACACCATCAGAACCTGCAAGTGCCCAATCCCTCACAGTAAAGGTATTTTGAGGCTCAGAGTATGGAGCCAGCACTGTGTGGGCGACATATGCTTGTCTTTGTTACCGACACAAAACTGGGCACATGCCGAGGGGGAAGAGCCTGGAACCCTGAGATTCATCTCGCAGGACTTCAGATGCTATTTCTAAACTAACCACTTATCTTCCAGAACATCCAGCCAACTCTCAAGAACATGAGCTGTGCAGTCACATTGTGTGTGTCTTTCCGCCCATTCTCTTGTTCCGTGTATTCACGGCCATGAGAAGCATGAAGAATGGAATCAGCGGTCAGAGAATTTGCCAAAACTAGCCCCTTTCTTTTCTTTTCTTCTTTCTTCTTCTATTATGTCTATTAATGAGAACAACCTCATAAACAATAAAGTTTAATTAGGAACTAAAGTGTCTGCGCCAATTAAATATGAAGGAAGTATTCAAAAGCACAGCGGGAAGGATAATATTTCAAAGCATTTAAATTGCAAATGATGGCATTGAGGGACCGTTCAAAGGGGATGTATTTGGGAGTCAAGAGAAAGAGCTATAAAGTGAAGTACTGACTCCGTGGCATTTATAGACAAATAAATATTTAGGATGGATCAATTTGCGGCCATGAACAGATGCTCCAGGAAATATAAAAGCTAATGAGAGCTGTCCTTAATTTCTACCTCACTGAATTCAAGAGACGAAAATAAAAGGCATCTTAAAGGATCCCGGCGTGGTGATGTGACTCATTAGTGCACAGGCCGCTTCAGATTAAAGGACTCATCTCCCGTCACCGAGAGAAGAAAGTTATTAATGAGCCTCGTGCATGAATATCTGGGAAGGGTTGCGGCTTCTTTTTTTGAAACACAAAACTATCTCAAGCCCCCATCATAGAGGATATCAATGCCTTTTTGGATCAGCATCTAAAGAAGATTCACTCCACTTTGGTTGTGTGCTCACCGCTTGATGAACGCGACTGGAGAGGGAAGCTGCCTGACCCCCAAATCCACTGATCTATCGGAGCCACAAACCTCGTGGTGAGCGTCAGCGGTGGGGAGAAAAGGCTACCACTTGAGAGAGGCCAGCAACGAGAGGGAGGAAATGAGTCTTTGTTCCACCCAGGGAGTGGAAATGGGGGATGGTGGATTTGAAAGACAACAGAGAGAAAAGAACAGGCATGATCTTCAGTCACCCTGAAGCACATTTCGTGACTCTGCTTGCTCCATCAGCCACCTTCACAACTGGGATGATCAGAGAGATGAGTTCAGGTGAAGCCTTTCATGATACAAGTTCAGTGTTTGGTGGAACGGTGCTGAACGAATCACCATTGCCCTTTCACACAAGTGAGATACACAAGTGTCAACTGAAACCTTGCAGAATTGAAAGAACCAAAGAAAAGGGGCTGGAAGTTCATAGACAATGGTGGTCCCTTTTAGTTCATTTTCTATTTTTAAAGCAGAATCTTACTCTGTATAGACCAGGATGGCCTAGAATTTACTATGTAGTCCAGGCTTGCCTAGACTAATCCTCCTGCCTCAACCTCCCGAGAGCTGGGATTGCAAAGCGAGCCTCCTCATTTGGCAGCCGTGACGTTCTTCTACCAGCTATGATATCATATTGACATTCTCCCTCACGGTCAGAGTGCTGCCAAAGCAATGGTCATTCGCTCTTTGGTACGTGGGATGACACAGAGCCAGGACTCACTTCTAAATTAGAAAGACAGGTGCAAAGGCTGACCATTTGGTTAGCTCTTTCATAGCTAGGAAAATGACAGTTTAATTCTTCATACATTGTCCTTCTGCTGGCTCTGTGCTTGAAGTGCAGACCAGAAGCCCAGCATTCTCCACTAACATTCTTTGCCTTGCCAGGATGGTCCTCTGACCTTGCTTACTTATTTATTTTGCAGATTTTAAACTCAAAGCCCGTGTCCATCGATGTGTTCGCATCAAGTTCCTGGTCTGTGCATCTCGCTTGCCTTCCTCCTATTTTGATCAATTAACATTTAGAGGGTTAACTCTTTCTGAAATTGGAATAGAATGTGATTTAAATGGCTATTTATTATTTTCTTTACCGTGTCTTGTTTATGCGGCTAAAACTGTGCTGGTAGTTTCATAATGAGAGCAGACTTGAGAGCCGATTATGTTGAAATGGGAAGATGGCTTCTGAAGGGTAAGACTTGTGTGTGGTTGGTACGTTTATTTCAGCTTCTCTTTTCAATGGAGAATTTTTTTCCTTTTCTAAGGGGAAATATTAAGTGTCAGTAGTGAATGGGAAACAGAAGAGGCCACAGATACCTGAATAACTACAAAGTCTACAGATACCCCACGATTGAAGACCTTCATCTTTAAAAAAATTCTCTTTGGGAAATCCCAGAAGTTAGAGAAAAAGTATTTTTATTATTTTTTAAGTTGTTTTTAGAGGTATAGAATATACCAGGCTCTGTAATGAAATAAACTCTCTGTATCTCTCTGAGGTTCTGCAGAGTGCTTTGCACTGTTAAAAGCAATGCTATTTATTCCCCTGAAGATGCCAATCAACCTAGGCATGGCAGCAGACACTGCAGTCCCTGCACCTGAAAGGCCAGAGCAGGATGATGCATGCACGCACAGTCTTCCCAACACATCTGCAGCCTGAGCTACACAGCAAGAGCTCATCCCACAAAACCCACACAAAACACGAACAAAAGGAACAAGAGAACAGTTAGCTTGTTGACCATGAGATTACTATAAATTATTTCATAAATATGTAAGTAAATGGTGGGCACCTACTATGTGTGATTGCCAAGCATGAACATGAATGAAACATCTTTAACTTGAAGAAATGTTCAATGTCATACTGAGAAGAGGTATAATCAGACACCATAATATAGGGCAGAGTCCCACGTGCCAGCTCAGAACAGCTTACTGGGGGCACACACACCTGTATCCCCTCTCACATCACTACTGAAATGATCTAACAAACTATTAAACACACACACACACACACACACACACACACACACGAAGTATAGTGTAGAGTGGGTTGTTGGAGCTGTAAATTTTATAGTTGCCTGTGTGTATCAAGTGGCTGTATCCACAGTGGATTTATTCCAGAACGTCCCACAGAGGTTGCAATCAGACAATGCTCAAAACCCTTATGCAAAACAACGGTGTTTGTATAAAACCCATGCATATTCTTTTATATGTTGCAAATCATTTCTAGATCACACTGAACATCTAATGAAGGTAGAGTCTATGCAATGGCTGCATACTACATATTTTTGGGATTATGATCTGAGACAAAATAATCTACTTATTTTTAAAAATCCAAAGATAAATATAAAAACTGAATAAAAATTGCTAAAAGAATTACATATAATTTAACTACACATAATTTAAAACAAAAATTAAAGTCTATTTTTTAGCTAAATGCTTAAAAAAAAAAGCTGTACTCTCTTCTCTCACCAAAAACATAACAAAATGAAAACATCAATTGTAAGTGAAAGACATTTTAATAAGTCTAGATTTGCTGCATTATGTGTCCACAATGTCTATCGTAGGCCCCTGTGTCGAAGGTGTTGCTCCTAAATATAGTATTGTTAGTTGACAATGATGTCTTTAGGAGTCAAGGTCTGGTAGAAGGAAATCAGATCCCTGGGAATGCGATCTTGATGAGCTATGGCCCTGGCCCTGCTCTTCGTCCTCGGATTTGCTGCTGGCACACATCAGCACACTGCCCGCCATGTGCTTCTGCCGTGATATACTTTCACACATGTCCAACATGCGTGGGGGGACCAGAAACCTCACTGCCATTAACTAAAGCGATAACTGTCATTGTTAATTTGAGAGGACCCAGAATCACCAAGGAGACATCTCTGCCCTTGCCTGTGAAGGAGTGTCTACAGTCCAGCCTCACTGTGAGAAGCACCGCACACACTGAGCCCAGACTGGAAAGACATCAGTGGGCTGAGTTTTCGTCTCCTGACTCCTGACTGTGGATGCAGTGTCACCAGCTGCCTAATGCTCCTGCCTCCACGCCTTCCCTGCCAGATGGGCCAGATCACCTCACGCTATAAGCCACCCCCAAAATCAGTTCCCCTCTGTTGGCTCTAGTCAGGCACATTCCGGCAGCAATAAGAAAAGTAACTAACAAATCGATTCACCCCGAGGGGTCAGTTATTGTAGCAAAAGTTAACCCATGCTTCTAAGAGAAAAATCAAAATTAAAATCTCAGTCTGTTTAGAAGTGACTAGCAGTGAATACATATCAAAATGGGGTACCACAAGGAAAATCAAGTGAAAATATAGCCCTGAAACATACTAATTAATATTAAAAAGAAAAAACGTTTGACAGTTAATAAAGTTGGAAAATGAACACATCAGTGTGCTGTTCCATGTCACAGTAAACCGTAAAGTGTAGTCTGACAGAACACCATACAGGGGGCTCCTTCTGAAAATAGGGTCCATAAATGACAAATTTAATGAAAAAAGAAACATGTCAATGAAGTAAAATAAAAATAACCTTTCTACATGCCAAAAATAAAGCAATAAAGCATGCTTCAGTCATCACATTCACTACAATAATAAATCTATAAAACACACAGATAAAAACACCAAACGCACGGAAGATACAGCTGAAGAAGATGAAGTTTTACTAGGAGACATCAAAGCAGGCTTGAAAAAAATGAAGCAATTTTGGATATTCATGGGGTGGGGGAGTCCATATTTTAAATAAAGCTATTATATTAATAGACTAGCAATTAAAATCTCACAATTACTGGCCACTTAAAAGGTAATTTTTAGTTCCCATCAAACTATAAAACGTCTAAAAACCTCAAGGATATATCTTCCTAGACCTGAATTTTAAAAATGAAATAAGACCATTTATGAAAAAAGCCAGAAAAGCCTTATTGATATACATATTTAAAGCTTCTATGTTGGAAAATACATTTGATAAATTCAAGATATCACTAGGAAGGAATAACCATAGTGTATCTAACATATAAAGGCTTAATATTTTTGTTATAAAAAGACTAAAGATGTGCTGTAACAGCGTGAACAATGGGGACGGCACTCAGTAAGAGGAAGTTCACCTCGCACGGCCGAAGCCCTCCCCAGAGAGGCTGGGGCCATGGCTAGGTGGGTAAACTGCAGGTGAAGCCACTTGGGTTCAGTCCCTAAAACTAACCCAAAAAGACAGGGCTGGTGTGCAAGAGTAATCAGCCTGGTGTCCAGGGCAGTCAGCCTCGCATAAATGGCCAACTTCAGGTCATTGAGAGACCCTGTCTCAAAATTTGAGGTGGGCAGTACTGGAGGAATGCACCAGAAGCTGACCTCTGTCCTTCATACGCACACGCACTGAAACTCTCACACACACACATTCAGAGACATTTAAACTCACTCTCTTTCTCACACATATACACACACACTCATATACACACGTACACACGTGCACATTTACACTCTCTCACATACACATGTGCACACACGCACACAGTCACTTCCATTTAGACTCTCTCATGTTGTAATAGGAGCGACGGGGTTGCGTTCCTCCACTTGGCTAGCTTTACCCCGAAATAATTACAAGGAAACTGTATTCTTTTAAACACTGCTTGGCCCATTAGGTTCAGTTTCTTATTGGCTAGCTCTTACATATCGATCTAACCCATTACTAATAATCTGTGTAGCCCACGAGCTGGCTTACCAGGGAAGATCTTAACCTGCGTCTGTCTGGAGTGGGAGAATCATGGTGACTCTCTGACTCAGCTTCTTTCTCCCAGCATTCTGTTCTGTTTACTCCTCCCACCTATGTTTTAACCTATCAGGGCCAAGCAGTTTCTTTATTGCTTAACCAATGAAATCAACAGATTGATATATGACACTCCCACATCACTCTCACATATACCCACACGCACACACACATGCACACACAAACGCACACAGTCACATACATTTAAACTCTCTCACATATACCCACATGCACACACATGTGCACACACTCACATACATTTAAACTCTCTCACACACACACGCACATTCACTCACTCACAAACCTGAAGCAATCAGAAAAATATATGGGCTTAAAACCATAGGTGACATTTGTCAATTCATTAGTATAAGACAATAAAAATGAAAAGTGTGATAAATTTTGCTTATGAGATTAAGAATCTAAAAAAAATTCATAAAAATTCTGAATATGTGAAAAGGGAAAGAAGAACAAGAGCAGATGCCATTCAAGTACCTCCTTTTAGAAATCTGTCAGCTAGTAACTATCAAAATACACAGTGCACATACTTCTAAAAATCAAGATGAAAATCCTGGTTCTAGAAGCTCTCCCATCCAAAGGCGTGCATTTGTACAGAAGGCACACCTACTCAGCAACAGCAAAACGTCTAGAGAGGGCTTTTTCTGTCAGTTGCTGGTTTTAGAAAAGTAACTCAAATGGCTTAGCAAGAACAGAGAGCAAAACCATATACTCATGAAAAGCGAACAATAGGGACATTGCATATATCAACACACACACGTGTGTGAGTATGTCCATGTATCAACACACACACGCATCCGTGCATGAGCATCTTCATCTACACATAATCCCCAAGACTTATGGATCAGTAGATTTTTCTAGTCTTGTATGTGTCTAGCACATTTGTGTGTGCATGCATGCAGGTGTGTGTGTGCAGGTGTGTGTGTGCAGGTGTGCACACCTACATGTGTACATGTGGAGGCAGAGGTTGATGTCAGAATCTTCTTGGATTACTCTCCACTTTATTCACTGAGGCAGGGTCTCTCACAAGAACCAAGAGCTCATTGATTAAGCTGGTCCAGCTGGCTAGCTTGATTCAGGGATCGCCTGCTCAACCTTGTCCCACATGGACTGGGATCACAGGAAGGCTGCTACGCCCACCTGGCATTTCCGTGGGTTTTGGAATGTCAACTCCGCTCTTCATGCTAGCACCGCGGTGCTTTACTCGCCGATCCATCTTCCCACCTCCTCCTAGGCAGTATTAAAAATAACTCAATAATCGGAGTATAGGAAACATCCATGCGAGTGAGTGTATGGCACACCTGCTCAGGGAAGCAGCCTGGGGCTGCAAGGGGTTCCCTGTGCACAGAGGGGAGCCGAGGGCCCAGAGGGACTTTCACCGGCTTTATCCTATCCTTTAGTCAATCACCCCATAAAGTATTCAGATATGAGGCTTCCCACGCAGAAGAAGCACAACAGCATTCAAAGCAGACAGTGTTTTGTAGGAGCCCAGAGGAAGAAGAGAATCTGTAGTCCAGTCCCTGCCTCTCAGGGGACTGACCAGGGGACACAAACCTCTCCGACTTCTGTGACAAGCAGTACAGGGAGGGAAAGCGTCCTACAAAAGTCAGGAGCACCATCACCTCGTTCGTGTGGCCAAAATTCATTTGATTCTAGTATTTAATGTTGAGAGGAGAATTTAATCCATCTGAAATCACTTATTCGCATCCCCGATCTGAGCAGCCTGAGGATTTGGATATTCATTTCATGATATTCAAGAGGCTTCGATGTGTTGCTCTCTCCACTTTCAAGTGCTCTTGAATCACACCCGATTGTACTGCCACTCAAATGGCAGAAAGGCAGTCATACCTACAAGCAACACGGCCCCGCTCAGTTTGGTTAAATGTAGCAAACACTGGCTGTTTAGCTTTTTGTGTCCGGTCCTGTGCACAGGCTGCAACTAGACACAATTTCCACATCCTCGCTTGGGGAGTCAACATTGCAGAATCGACAGCCAGATTTCCTGGGAAGGCGGGAGTGTGAAGGGACACACACCCTGTGACTGAGAACAGCATTGGGATTTGGCTGGAAGGGAAGATCAAATGGAAGCTGGGCGGGGACCTGCAGGCTGTCTGCAGAGGGGGCAAACCCATTCTTAATGTGAACCGTAATGTAAGGGGCTCAAAGCACATACAGAGAGAGGGCTGGGGAGGTTGTAAGTGGACAGAGCTCAGTCTTAGGGCTTCAGCAAGAGTTAAGGATGGCAGCCCCATTCTGAGAGGAACTGAGGAAAGTTAAGTTGTGGGGTCAGGTTCACTTTACATGTAGATCATTCTGGTAAGATACAAGGGACAGAGAGGAGGACTAGGAACTGGAAAAGATCCCTGTGGCCTGAGTCACAGCAGCAACACTGGACGAGGGAGGGGAGCTACCTCTGAGAAAGGAAGTCATTGTACAGGCTTTGAGCCCAGAGGCTTACTTGCTGTGGAGCTTAACCCTCATTTTCAACTTGCCTCAGTTTAGGACCACTGTAGACACACATGCACCACGCCCCCCCCCCCCGCTGTGCCTGTGAGAATGCTTCCAGAAATGCTAAAAAAAAGGGAAGACCTGCCACAAATGTGGACAACACCGTCCCATGGGTTGGGGCACTAACTACGAAGAGTGGGAAGGAACCTGGCTGGCACCAGCATCCGTCCATGCTTCCTGACTGTGAACACAAGTGTGACCACCCTAATCACTGATGCCTGCTACAGTGGGCGATATTCCTCCAGCTGTGAGCCCAAACACACACTCCTGCTTTTCAAGGGCTTCTATTGGGTTATCTGGTCACATGGACAAGGAGAACAATCGCTTATTTATAGGAACGTCCTCGATGGTGGACAACATGCGCCATTGCCCCCGTCGGGTCCGCCATGCCGCTGTTCTCTCTCCACCTTTATACTTTCTACTTCCATTTGTTTTGCTTTGTTTCTCTAGCCCCGCCCTCACCTCCAGACTCCCACTCCTCTGTCTCTCAGCTGGGTCCCCTGTTCCTATCGTCACGTGTCACGCTCAGAGGATGGCGCAGTCTGGCTGTGAGCTCCCAGACTGCAGAGTCCGCATCTTATCGGTATTCGCCTTCCGGCATCCCCCACACCACCTGGCGCACAGGCCGGGAGATATTTTGGTTTCGAGTGGGGTCTAAAGCATACAGTATTTTACACACACTATTTCTGGTCCATAATCATGCCTTAGAAATGTAAAGAAATCAAATTCAGCATGAACATCCATTCAAAAATTCCCGTCCGGAAGATCACTGTGCCACGATTAAATCATGCTCTTCGTAGTCAGTGGAGATGTCTGACTCAATCAAATATGGAAAGTCCACACTGATCTATCAGCCTTCGCCATGACACCAGCTGCAGACATCTGAGGAGAGTCTACTACAATTTAATTAAACTCGTATAGTTTGGTTCAACCTTCAAAAGGCGTCCTTTCTAAACATACACACTCGTGTTTGAAGGACCAAGACAGACAGGATGATGTTCCTGAAGATGTCCCCAGATTAATTGCAAAGCCTGGGAAATGTTTCCTTCCATGGCTAAAGGAAGGTTTTACACGTACACCTAAATTAAGGGTCTCACTTGGAGAGAGCAGATTGAGTTATTTAGAACCAAGGGTCCTTGAAAGCGAAGGCGGCAAGAAACAAAATCCAAAAAGGAGCCAGGAAGGTAGCCGCAGAGATCAATGAAGTAGGGCAGGCAGGGGAGGGGGGGAACCTACTCTTCCGGTAAAATGAGAGGAGACAGACCCAGGAGTATCCAGTCCTGCCAACACTTCTTGACCATCTCCCTTCTGAGCTGTACGAAGATAAGCGCTATGATCCATCGCCTCACAGCAGTGCAGGGAAACTGATACCTCCCCAAGCCAAAGGTCCCCAGTGCAGACCCTGTTACCCGCTGATGGGATCCAATGCCTTGGGAAGCGTCTTTACATCTTAAATGCTGGAATCAGCATGGTTCTTCCATTTTCTAAGAAATTGCTGGAATAGAACCAAAGGACTCCAAATCCTAGACGCCCCTGCCTGTCTCTCCTGTGTACCGATTTATTTTACTTTGACTTCTGTGTGTCTGTGTGAGGTTATGCCCATGTGCAGGTGTCCATAAGGACAATAGAGGATGCTGAATTCTTTGGGGCCATAACTGCTGCCAGCACTGAACTGTCGGACGTGGGTGCTGGAACTGAGCGTGGGTCCTCTGGAAGAGCAGGAAGTGTGTGCTCTTATCCACGGAGCCATCTCTCCAGCCCATCTATGCCTGATTCTAATACAAAGGTCAGTCCATGCTAGTCTCTGCGTTCTTGAAAATCATCTTTAAGGGCAAACTGGATAGCAGTTTAGCGGACTGCAAACTGCTCTTTGTCCCCCACATCCCTGCTCGTTGGCCTATTTTTTATTTTATCTGCACCAAGGAGTAAAGGGCACTTTCTTCGACATCAGTTTTCAAAAATCTATTCACTTCATAAGAAAATTACATAGCTGTTGGTTTTTCTAGTAAAAAAGAAACAATTCATTACCATTTCTTGACTGAATTTAAAGATGGAAAGTTGTTCAACTCTCATGTTAGAAGCATCTCAGACCTAGAAAATCTTGTCCTAATTAAGGTGTCCATTCTAAATACAGATTGCGCTCACTATGTTGACACTCTAAGCTCACCATCTGGTGATCCTGGCAATTTACATACATTTTCCTGGGACAAAAATACTGTCTCATTGGTTCTGAAGTGAGAAACGCCCAGCATCTCAGATCTGCCGAAAGTATTCGGAATATTAAGCAACAGTGTGTTGCGTGGATCAAAGGCGAAGGTGACATACATATTACCCAATGGTCACTGAGCAACTGAGGTCCCTCTGGGCTCTAGCTGGCACTGGCTGCCCAGTCATCAGCCCACCACCACCATTCCTAGCAGTATTATTGCTCCCTCAATAACAGTGAGTGCCAGAGGCAGGCTGCGGGAGGCCGTGTTCCATGGGGCACCGTGGGAGCTTCAGACAGGATGCAGGAATGCAGGGTTGTCTCCTTTCATGCGTCTTTCACTTCAGCTCTGACTGCCTTAGTAGTCACGTAGCCCAGGGGGTCTTGAATTTACAACTTCTTGCTTCAGTCCAGAGTGCTGGGTTAACATATGTGACACACCCAGTGTCCAGAATCTTTCTGATATCCTCAAGGCTGTGGTGACCACAGAGACTTCACTGCTGAAGTTTTCCTGTTCTCACATCCTCACTGTGCTGACCCAAGTCCTGGACTATTACTCTGTCACAAGAATGAGGACTGACAGATGCCACAATGCCACTGAGCCTGGCGAAACTGTGCTGAGTGAAAGAAGAGACGAGAAAAGACTACTTTCTCTGTCTCGGAGTAGACCTATAGAAACAGAAGCAGGGTTAACGGCTGCCTAGGTCTAGCGGGCACTAGGGAGCCCAGGGATGTAGCAAGTTGACCATGATGACCCTACAGCTCGGAACATGCTATGAGCCACTGGCCTGCACACACGGGAGTATGAGTTAGATCCTAACAGAGATATTAACTTCTCGAGTGGAAGGAATGCCTGTTTCCACAAAGCTCATTATCTGAGTGACCCACTGGCTACCCTTCCCCAGTGGCTACCCTCCCTGCTACCCTCTGACCAGCATCCCTAGTTAGCCCTCTGTGCTACTGCGTTCCACCACCTCTATCTGGTTCCCCCACCTGGATGGGTACCAGCTGTAACCATCACTACCCAGCGTGTTGCTACCTCCGAGTGCTTCTGCCACTTGTGCCACCTTCTTTTTCCTTAGGACTGACAAGGTCACAACAAGCAGCAGACCCCGAGACGTGGTCCTGCAGTGGTCAGAAATCCTATGTTTTCGCTATTTTGCGAAATAATGAAAGTGGCACCTGCTGGATTCCATTTGCTCTGAAGACTGTTGGAGCCTGGCTGGGTGCCATTTCTCTTTATTTCCCTAGAAACATTCACCTTAAATATTCATTTCTGTTCCCCTCCAGTCATGCTGCAAGGCCCACTCCACTGTGCCAACATTCATATCTATCTACTGCTGACTTCTAGTAATTTCTCCATGGTCTGTCCCTACAGGGAGAGGTGGCAGCCAATTGCCTTCATGACATGATCTGATTGTTTTTGTCTGACCCAAGCCTCCTTAGACAAATTGCCTACAGCCTTGTCTTTTTACTAAGGTACCTTTCCAAGACCTGAAACCCCCAATTTAGTCTCTCATTTAATTTTGAGACAGTCTCTCTACATAGCCCTGACTGGCCTGGAACTCGCTATGTAGATCCAAATGCCCTCAAATTCACAGAGATCTACCTGCTTCTGCCTCCCCAATGCTAGGATTGAAGGTGTGTGTCACCCATTCTTATAGTAAGACACTGGCATTTTGCTTGACCTATAAATGTTTTGTCAGAAGGAAAGCATTCTTACGTATCCTGGGTCTCATCATAACACTGACAGGTACAATTTAGTTGCTCAATAAAATTTTTAAGGGATGGGTTGGGGACGTCAGACCGATGTCGCCCAACTTCAGGCAGCTTTTACTACATTAAACTATATTACTACATATCAAAGGTAATGGAGAAGATAGATATACAGAGCTAAGGGAAGTCCCAGGGAATGCAAATTTACTCCAATGGTTCTCTAGAAGAGAAGGGGGGATTAAAGAGAGAAGGTTGGGGGAAGGATGTCTGTGATGGATCCAGATTCTTCTTCCTAGGACACGAGTCTGTCTTCATGCATATCACTACTACCCTTGAGCCGGCATCACAATCCAGCCGAATGGCTAACAGAGTAGAGCCCCAAGACTATGCTGTTGAGCGTGCTGTGTGGAAGGCCAGAAGATGAGCACCCCTGGGTCCCACAGGCAGGCTCCATGTCTAAGAGTCTCTACCACGTCCTGGAGTCGGTTAGGGTGTATCATCTCACACGAAGCTTACATCCATAGGCAGCCCTTTAGTCATGATTTTGTGGAGTGTAGCTTTTATGTATATTATTACTTCAGGGTTCACAGCTTGGGACTGAACAATCCATAGGTGGCTCATCCCTGGGGAAAACCATTTCTCCCACTCTCACTGTTCCTTAGGTGCCTGTGGTTATCTGTGTAGAGCTGGGGCCTTGTGAGGTTTCCCCTTCCTTCTTAGTCTATTGGTGGTACAACTGTTCTAGTCTTATTTAGGCAGCTATATTGTAAGTGGACTGAGAGGGTTGTATTGTTGTATTTATATATTTAGGGGTGTGTGTGTGTGTGTTTAACAGTAACAATTAAAAAGAGGCCATGACTTCAAGATGGGCATTTGAGAGGGATAGTAAAGCAAAAATGATGTAATTATATTTTTTAAGTTAAAAAGAATTGATTATGCCTTCTAGCTAGGAGCCGAACACATTTCACTTTCCCACTGCTTTTAAATAGGGTTATGATGATGTCAGTATTGACCAGTGTAAACAGCCAAACCCACAACGCTCTGCACCAGATGAGGAGGCTCTAGTTTGATTAAATGTCTAAATATGGTATGACATATTTGCCTGGGTTTTGCAATATTAGCCCTGGCTGCCCACTTCTTGCCTAAGTATCCTATTTAGCACATCACTTCTAAGCATGGAAACTCTTATCCTTGAGAGTGCTGAGCACATTAGACACAGCACCATGTGCATTTGGGTTCTGATGTGCATCTGTGCCTTGGCTGCTACGCTGATTTCCTATGTTAAAACTGTTCTCGGAGAGGTGGGCTCTGGATCTCCATCAGCGACATCATCACACCTGAGATTGTTTAAGACCCAACAGTAGGCAGAAAAAGCTCCCATGTGACAGAACACCCGTTTATAATCCTTTCAAATAACCAATCGTCCATTGATAGTGTAGAGTAACACTACCCAGCAGCGTGTAAGCACCCGGACAGCAAATACTATAATACTAACAACAGCCAAACGTCACGATCAGAGTATCCATCATGTAACAGAGCCACTAAAGTAGTATCAGGGCTCTTTTCATTCTAAGACTGCATACTTGACACAGATGGCACACCTCTGTAGAAGCCTCCAGATGGTCCTAAGAGTCTGCGTGCTTCCCACACTGCAGGTATCTTCGGTTTGTATGTAAGTCATCCTTACTTTGAAGCAGTGGACTTTCCCGTGCGCACTGGCCATCACATCACTATCCTAGCTATCCCGACTGCCCATTCTCGTCTCTCAGTTGTTTATTCAGTACTACAGTGAGCTAACAGCCAGCCGTTCTCTGCCCATAGGTCTACCTGGAACCTCAGAACACAACCTCACGCAACCAAGGTCTTTTTGTGGGCAATGAAGGCAGGGATCTCCCAAGGATGTCTTCACAGATGAAGGTAAACAGTCCAGTGCCATCTTCCTAGAAGAAGGAACAGTCACTAGGCTGCACAGGCAAGGTCCACATGAAGGCGCTGGTTGACTGAATCGCTTCCATGACTCCTTCCATCCAGACTATCTGCCCATGATAGAACGCGCCACTGTGTTGAGTGCTGATGGATGCTGGGAGACCAGAAGCATTCATCACACGCTCATTCCTCTGTCTGCTCTAATGCTGAGATTTCCAACGCTCTTCATCTTCCTTTAGATGCATGCTTATGACAGAGGCCCCCACCGCCTATCCTTCCGTCTCTCACTTGATGCATTTGGGAGAATTCTAGCCATTTCCTCCTTGGGCCCATTTTTTTTTTCATGTATACTTTGTTTATTTTTTTTTAATTTATTTATTTATTAAGGATTTCTGCCTCCTCCCCGCCACTGCCTCCCATTTCCCTCCCCCTCCCCCATCAAGTCCCTCTCCCTCATCAGCTTGAAGAGCAATCAGGGTTCCCTGACCTGTGGGAAGTCCAAGGACCACCCCCATTCTTTTCTCTTTTGACCTACCTTGTGGAATTTGCTTTCCTTAGCCATTTCCCACAAACTGGCCGCTCCCTGGTTGGCTCAAGCCAACCATTTCTTTCCAGTTTTTGCTTCTGTGAGACTTAAGAGTATGAGCTTCTGAGACAGGGGTTTGTCTTGACTTTTAGGTCATCTGGGAGACCATGGTATACACAGACTGAGCAGGACAGGCTTGGGTGAGAGGACTGAGAACGCTCTCAAGTATCCCATGAGGAGGCGGCTGGTTTAATTTATCTCGAGGTAATAGCAACCAAACTCAGAAATGAAAAATGGTATGGGGGGGGTGGAAGGAAAACATTTCAAAAACTAATTTCCATTTATTATTTCACTGAAATGTTTCAAGAACACACGCTCTTCCTTTTTCTTCTGGGGTCCTCCCTGCAGTTCCAGTGTGCAGGGATCACAATGGCTTTTTATTTTCCTTCTCCTAGAACAAGCTTCTGAATGTGGCCACACATAATCACATGCAATAGTTACTGGTATAGCCTTTTTATTTTGCAAATAGGTTTCTTCAGTCTGTTCTTTTTTTTTTTTTTTTTTTTGGTTTTTTTTTTTTTTTTTTTTTTTTGGTTTTTCGAGACAGGGTTTCTCTGTGGTGTTCTTTTACTTAAAAATGTAGCCTGTTTCCTTTCCCACATCCATATACTTTCCATAAGTGTGAAAAACTGAGTTACTTCAACTGTTCATAATGGGGGGGGGAAACAACAGTCTTGGGGTCATCTGAAAGTCACTTAGGGTCCAGGAAGATTTCTTCATTGCTTTTTTTTTTTTTTTGAACAAACCTTGCTGCTTGAGAAAGACACATTAATCTGAAAAGGCAGTCTCAATCAGAGAGATTCGCTGTTCTTATTAGAGTCTTTGATGGCTTTCATTAAAAGGGGGGAATTGATCAGAAATTAAGCCTCTACTCCTGAGAGTAAGAAGCAAACTTTCAAGCTTGTAATTGCATAAACAAGTCTTTCAGAGACCACTTAGTATGCAGCAGAATGAGGAGCTATTCTGTGACACTCCACGTACACGCCTCAAGAATGATTGATAATCAACTTCTCGGTGTGTGAATGCACCCGTGCTGGCCAGTTTTAACTAGCAACTTGCCACATCTGGGAGGAGGTCTAGAGAAAGAACTGCTTCGGTCGGTGTGGTCTGGGGACAGAGCTGTGGGGCACTGTTTTGATTGTTAGCTGATGAGGGGAGACTAGCCCACTGTGGGTAGCATTATCATTACCTAGGCAGGGGTCATGAACTCTGAAACACAGAAGCCTAGGAGAAAAGGAGCAAGCCTGCCCCAGGCAGGCAGCAGGGCCAGGCTGCCCAAGTTCAGGCCCGATGTCCCCTCAGCAATGGACTGTAAGCCATAACTGTAAGCTAAGTAAACCCTTCCTTGTGCTTTGTTGTTCCCTTTCTGAGGGTATTCGCCACAGCCAAAGAATGAATCAGAGCAAGGTCCTTGCAATTTAGGGTAAAATTCTAGTAAAATCATATTAAATCAGCCCACGAATAGTACAGCTCAAAGAACAGTCAGAAGCAAGGCCAGTGGACCCTGACAACCTGTCAGGCAGCCCAGAAAGCAGTTCCAATGTGTGACAGACTCACGCTAGGACTTCACCAACTGTCTAAGCAACACTGATTCAAGAAATTCCAAAGGTAGATATCTATTTTTGAGGGGTATTGATTTTTTAATTTTTTTCTTTTTTTATGAGATAATTACATAAATTCTTCTCTTTCCTTCCTCCCAGCCCCTCCCCATACTCTTACTTTCAAATTGATGACCTTTCTTTTCATTAATTGTTATTTGCATGCATGTATGCATATGTGTATATGTAAATATTCATAAGCTGAGCCTGCTTAGTTTGCATGACGCTACTCGTATGCATGTTTTCAGAACTGACCATAGGTATGACAAAACCAGCCGGCACGCTCTTCCCTGGGGAAGACTTTTCTCTGGCCCTCGGCACTCCTTAGTTGCCTACAGTTAGTGCTTTGTGTGAGGATGAATCCCTCTGCGACCTCCATCTACTTTGTCACATCTCTTCTCCTCATCCACCTTGTTTTCAGGCAGTCATGTTGGTGAGATTGTAATGGTGTAACTTCTGACATTACTAGAAGACAGCCTCACGACAAACTCCCTGATCCCCTGGCTCCTACCATCTTCCACCCCCTCCCTCTACAGTGGGGCTCCTGAGCGTTGGTGTGTGGAAACGCGCTGTGGGCGCAGTCATCTGGAGGAGGCTCCACAGTGGCAGTGTGGTTGTGTTTTTCTGCCATGATCTCCATCTGTAGTAAGGAGTACTTGATGAGTGGTAAGGACTGTCCTTATCTGTGGACAGGGGACAAATGTTGAGGGTGTTGGTAAGGTCTATGCTGGTTTAGTAAGCTGGTGCTGAGAGGTTCTCCTCTCTGGTTTATACAGTGTTATATAATGCACAATCTGAAATGTGCATGTGTCAATGTGATAATTAAATCTGAGCTAGTCATTTGATAATCCCACTTCTCACTCTAATTTGGGACACTCAGTTGTCTAGAACTGGTCCCTATGGAACCCCCACCTAGAATACTATTTTCATATTCGGTTTGGAGCAGACTGGAAACTCTACACTTGCTCTGAACGGCTGTGTAGTATTTCATAATACAGCTCCGCCACTTTTAACTCTGTTGGTTTAACTGGTGGCTTTCTACAATTTGTTTTATAATCACAAGCTAGAGTTTAATTTCTTCCTTTACGTATTTTAGGTACTCTTGCAAGGCTGTCCACTAGTAAACTCCTCCAAGAGTTTTGTGTAGTACAATCCTTATTGTAAGTCATTAGAAGTCTCCCCCCTTCTTCGTCTTCTCCTTGCTCGCCCGCAAGGAGCGCATTAAGTAGTGGTCAAAAATCACCAAGGGAATGTTCGTTCTTTAATATTCTCCAGAGCCCACAGGGCTCTTTCCTCCCATTAAAGCCCAGGCTCCAAATAACACAGCAGGAACCCACTACGGGAATTCACTAGCTGCAGAGTGGAAGTTTTTTTTTTAATGTGGAAACCAGGACTCTTAACAGCCACCAGCAACACCCTGCTCCAGCCTGCTTCTTGACCTGAGCTACTGCAGTAGGACACAATGTTGCACTAAGACACAGCTGATGGCCATGCCACAAGAAAGAGCTCAGCTAGGGTCACAAGGGTATGCCCTTCAGCAGTGTGTATGAGCCAGTCCTGACCATGTAAAGAGGTTCTGGCTCTCCTCAGTCCCTTTTAGATGAGGCCCTCCCCGTGTCTGGGGAAGGTGATGGAACTGAAGGAAGTGTGTCTCTGAGAGGAGTGGGGACACTTTCGTGCAGTCTGGGCTTTATCAACCAACACTAGCTGGACAGTTTTGGAAGGGTCCCTACCTCAGCCTCAGGTGCCTCCTGCCTACAGTAGAATATAAATAGCCTACATGCTGGACCAGGGGAGGAATGGGAGAGCCAACACAGGAGCCCCTTACCAAAGAACCTGGAGTAGAATTTCCCTCTTTCCTGTCCTGCCCCACATCTCTTCTGAGGACCATCCTCTTTTGTTCCTTGGCCCTAGTGAAGGTGAGTAATCGCAGACTGTGGTAGTTTGAGTGTAACTGGCTCCCATAATCTCAGAGAGTAGCACTATTAGGAGGTATGGCTTTGTTGGAGTGGGTGTAGCCTTGCTGGAGGAAGTGTGTCACTGTGGGGGTGGGCTTTGCTCAGTGTGACATTTGGTCTACTTCCGGTTGTCTGCGGATCTAGAAGTCTTACCCTCACCCCCTTCCCCTGTACCACGTCTGCCTGCATGCCGCCATGTTCTGTCATGACAACAATGGACTAAACCTGTGAACTGTAAGCCACCCCCAATTAAACGTTCTCCATTATAAGAGCGACTGTGGTCATGTCGTCTCTTCACAGCAATAGAAACCCTAACTAAGACACAGACCAAACCTCAATGCACTGCCCCGTGGTCTCCCCGCATCTTCAGCTTCGCTGCCCTGTGGTTTCAGTTACCCACAATATTATGCTCCCAAAGTAGTAAACAGAAAGTTCCAGAGATAATGTAAGTTTAAAACCACCTCCCCTACAGTCATTGTCACATACTTGTTCTCCTTCGTTATTGTTTATATGTTCTCATGTCAAATTCATAAATGAATCATTAGTATAGGTAAAGCTGTTGTCTAGACAACTGGCCCTTATCTGTGAGCTTCACATCAGTAAATCAACACTGACCTAAAATATTTTTAAAAATTGAAAACAGGCATTTTTTGCAGAACAGGTACCAAACACTTTTCATCTTTCCCTAGGAATACGACACATTAAAAGTTCACATTGCAGAGATGATCTGCAATGTTTAAGAAGGCGTGCAGAGGCCACATCCAAATTCTGCAGTGTTTATGGAGGGATCCTAAAGTCCCGTGGCTACTGAAGGAAGCTGCACAGTGATCTCAGCCCCATACTGACTGAGGGTTTGAACCTTTTCCTTCAGATGGGAGGGGGCTACTCTAACACCCTCTCTTTAGCTCCTTCTAACTCTGGCATGTCCCTGTATCCCTAATCCATGCCTTTGAGGCATTTCCTCTCCATTTGTGGAATCACAGGTTGGGAAAGCTCCTCAAGACCAACAAGTCCTCACCACACAGGCACCTGACAGAGTTGGGCCTCAGGCCTACTCAGGAATGCAGAACCCCTTCATTTGAATGCACTTCTCATCTGCAGACAGAGAGGACTTCTCAGAGCATCCCAAATTAGGCTTATTAACACTCACGGCCGGGTCTCCTGAAGACGGCAGACCAGCTGGTACTTTTGGCCATGATCCAACTTGTACATTTTAAAAATGAATCCCCACCCCAAATAAATGAGAAATAAAATAATTGAGCTCACCCTTTCCTTCATCTGCATGAAGAAGTATTAGCTGACAGAATGGCTCCAGAGTGAGGAAGGCTCCCACCTGCGGCCACGGAGCAGTCCGCCTCAGAGGGCAGCGACTTCCGGGTGCAGACATACGGAAGGGCCATTTGTTTCTCATTTACTCGACAGATAAGAATATGGAAACAGTCTCAGCCCATTTGTTTGATGGGCCTCCTCAGCCAGTGATAAACAAATCAATACAATTAGTTTGACTTGTCATCAATTAAGGAACAGTCACTGCTGGGACCCAATGCAGTGATACCTTTCCCTCCATAAGAACAAGTGGCTTCTCCTGCGGCTGTGGCAAAGAGGTAACGGGTGAGCCGGAGGCACCCAAACAGAATCTACAGACTCACTGAGAGCCTGCACAGCAAGGGGCTGCTCCAGGTGCCTTTCCTGCCCTTGCCACAAGGCTCTGGAACTCCTTTGAGAAAACCTGCATTCTGTATAGAGCTCAGAAATAGAATAATCCTAACAGAAACAATGCATAAAGATTAAAATTATGCCAAAGCCTAACCAGAAACTATAGCTCCTGGAGAGTGTCTGGGTGCTGCCTCAGACCATCCTGTGACAGTGACAGACAGGGCCACCGCCAACCTCAGCCATCCAGTCGAACCTCTGACACGTTATTAGCAATGAACAACGAATTCCCTGGAAATGAGACCTGGAAACTTAACCTAGCTCAGGAAAGCCATCCCCAGAAGCCATATCCTCTTGAAGATCTAGACTCATTTCTGACATTCTGCTGGGAGAATCCTACTGTAATTTTGTTTTTCCCCGTGGACTTAGGTCCCAAATTAGCTCTGTCTGTGTCTTATATGTCTGTGTATGAGTAGGGGAACCAGTCCCTCCTCCCCATTTACTTTTATTTAGGCTTCAGTTACGAACCAGATCTAAAGGACTAGCTGCCTAGAATAACTGCAGGAAGTGATCTTAAGTATTAAAGAATAAGTGGTCATACAAAAGAGGAAGAATCATAATTATCACTATCACCACCGCCGGGTGAGTAACATCCTACGCTCCATAAGGAATCAGACTCCTAGAAGCGCTAATTTATTTGCCCAGGTGTCGAGCTTGATGATGAAAACTTGGAACATGTAGTTGAAGGGTTTCCTCTGCTCTCGGTCTGTATTTCTGAAGCTCTTCACTGTCTTAGATAGGATTCTTTTTGTTGCTATGGAAACAACCATGACCACAGCAGCCTGGGGAGGAAAGGGTTTATTTGGTTTATTCAGCTTCCATTTCACATCGCTGTTCACCACTGAAGGAAGTCAGGAACTCGAGCAGGGCAGGGTCTTGGAGGCAGGAGGGGTGCTGCTCACTGGCTTCTTACTCAACATGATTTCCTATAGAACTCAGGAGCACCCGCCCGGAGATGGCACCACTCACATGGGCTGGGTCCTCCTCTATCAATAGCTAATTAAGAAAATGTCCTTCACGTTAGCCTGCAGCCCAATCTTATGGAGGCATTTTCTTAATTGAGGTTCCCTCTTCTCAGATAACTTTAGCTTGTGTCAAGTTGACAGAAAACTAAAACTAATGATAATTTCCCAAATGGCAAACACTGTGGAGGTTTAACTATTTCATCTTGCAGTCCCATCCCACTATGTTCCCTAGAGATCATCAATGAAGAAGCAAAATGAATTGTCCAACGACAGCCAGCTTCTAAAGGGTAAGAACGTGTTATCTATAAAACATGCAAACTGGAATCAGTCCTTACTTCCCAAGCTTCCCACAGTCCTGTGAGATGCTCTTTGGTTTAAAAGCTTATGCTGAACCACACAGTAGGGCCTGGATCCCACTGTGTGGAAGGTAAGAAGTAACTCACCCTTCTAAACAAGGTGGTTTTATTAGTTAAACTATCTGTGAGAAATCCCTGTCCAAAGCAGCTTTAAAGTGAGCTGGTGCCGAGCTCAAGATTGCAATCCAACATGGCACGTGACCATGTCCACATCTCTGCCTGCCACCCATGCTTGCACACGAGGATCACGTGACCACGTCAGCATCTCTGCCTGCCGCTCAAAGGGCTTGCACGCGAGGGTCTCGTGGCCATGTCACATCTCTGCCTGCAGCTCTCCCTCCGGAGATCACCTTGCTGTGCCTACTCTCGTCAGTTTTTCTCGATTTAGTGTGCCTATAGGTCACGTCTTTTGGACTCTGCCAACTCCACGCAGCAGCATCTGCCTCTTAAGCTACTTGAAAAACCTCCAGCTCGAGCAGCTTCCTAGCAGCTGTTCTTGCCTTCCACTTTGAAAGGTCAGTGAGAGAAGAACGCGATGGGAAACAAAATCAGAAAAATGGGGAGTGAAATGGCGTGTAAAGTCAGTCTAGTGAGAGTCGGCGCTAATAAGAAGATGCAGCGATCCTATACCAGGGAAGTGGCCCAGTCCTCAAGGCAAAGGAACATTAAACTGCCCCAACCCCGGGGCCTGCAAAGATCACCTCTCTCTAGTCAAGAACACTGGATAGTTAGTAGAAAAATGGAAGAGACATGAATGACATGACCTTGGGAGACATTGGCAGGATCCCCAAAATTTCTGAAACCACGTACTTAGTCTTATACACTTAACTCTATCCATTCTCTCTCCTTGGGTTTGTATAGATTGTTGCTGAGTGCTTCTCTCCAGGTTGTTGACGTGTCTGGGGCAGGCCTCCCGCGGGGCCTTCCTGCACAGTCAGGTTCAGCTTCTGTATCACGTGATTTGAATGAGAAATACCTCCCAGGGCCCATGCATTCCAGGTTTAGGCTCCATCTCATGTACAATTGTAAGTGGGGTAACCTTTAAGAAGTGGGTCCTTGCCGGGCGGTGGTGGCGCATGCCTTTAATCCCAGCACTCGGGAGGCAGAGGCAGG
>NC_022022.1:46472217-46487130 GCF_000317375.1 Microtus ochrogaster | reverse complement strand
TAGACCCAGACCCCAGATGAGCCCTGTAAGCTGTGAGCCTGTGTAGATCCGGACCCCAGATGAGCCCTCTAAGCTGTGAGCCTGTGTAGACGCTCCTCCTAAGCTGAGCATCTCAGGTGTGTGTTAGGGTGGCCTAAACCTGGCTGCCACGCACATCTGCTTCCTCTGCCATGGCAGCGTTATAGCATGGGAGGGGTGGACATCCCCGGACACTAGGGAAGGCATGGGTAGAGTTTGTCATCAGTGATTAGCCGATCAGATCATTGCTAATCAGTTTTCTTTCAGATGTGGGCAAACCACATTAAATTTGGTTATCATAATCAGCTATTTCGTTTTCAGTAATAGATGAACTTACTTCATTTTAATTATTTTTATGCTCTTGCCTTCAGGGTTTTTTTTATTCTCTTCAATGTAAGCCTGTTTCATTTTTTTTTTCAAATAAGCTTAATAATTCTAAACTGTAATTAAATGCATTTTATTTACTCTGTCACTTATGAGTATGGTTTATTCAATGTCTGGGTTGATTTCCCAATCACTTTTTCAGCCTACAAAATGCCAATAGGGATCTCTCTTCTTTGTCTACTCACTGGACCTCTAGTCCTGGAAAGGCAACCTGCTAACTTAGAGGTGAAGAGGGAGAGGGACCCCTGAGGGTGAGCAGGGACCTTTTCTGAACCTCAGCTTCAGAACAGAAATAGTAGAATATGCTAGCCAGCACAGGGGAGTTGTGAGACATGGGCTATGTGTCACACCCACTGCTGTGTGTCACATCCACTGGTCTGGATCACACCCACTGCTGTGCCACACCCGCTGCCGTGGATCACACCCGCTGCCCTGGATCACACCCACTACCATGCGTCAAATTCACGCTGTGGATCACACCCGCTGCCCTGGATCACACCCACTGCCGTGCTTCACACCCACTACCGTGGATCACACCCGCTGCCATGCTTCACACCCACTGCTATGGATCACACCTACTGCTGTGTCTCACACTGTATAATACACACGGGTGTTACACTGGAAGATCTGGCGGGACGTTCAGATCACAGTTATCAGACAGCAAAGCGATTCCCTAGACAGACCAGGCTGCAGAGCTCACAAGCTCAAAAAGGTGATGGCCCAACTAATTCTGTGGCTCATACAAGATTCAGACACAAAGTATAGAAACTGTTTGACAAAGAAAGGAATTTGAGGGGAACTTTTTTTTATCAAGATTTTTTATATGCACTACCCCAGCGTGGTCTTACCTCCTTAACTTCTAATGCCAACAGGATCAACTAGGAATCTGATGTCTATTTCCAGCCTCTGGGTGGATTCAGTGACCTACGCTGTCACCTTTGGTGGCAACAAGAGCAGCCACATCTGCTGAGGGTCTAGACTGGAAGACCTAGGCTCCCGCTGGATTATGTGTTATTAAAAGGGTGTCATAGTCAGCTTCCTCGCTGCAGATTGGCCACTTCATCCTCCTCATTGCCAGCGCCTCCACGTTTAAAATACTTCTACCTGGGTAGGTCGTTGCATTTGGTACGAGGCATGCCTCCTCCTCTCCCTTCTCTCAATCAGTGCTATTGTTAGCATCCCACAAGCAATGGGGTGATCACAGCTGTGGAGGTGTGGAGTCTCATGGGTCACAGTCTTTCAGAAAACAGAAATCCCTTGGGCTGAAGTTACTGCGAAGTTGAGATCATGTGTGTGCGTGTATGTGTACATAAAATTAGGTAAAATTCTTTTTGACAAATTTCTGAGTCATCACTGGAGCATGAAGAAAGGTGATTCTCTTTCCCTGAAAGAATGCCAGGTGACTTTTTTGGTGCATGAATGTCTCAATAAGCAGCCCGATTTTCAAATGTCAAACTTGCCGCTGAACTTGGTTCTTCGGTAGGACAAACGCCTTTGATTTGTTTGAAGGGATTTGATTTGGAAATAGCGGAGAGATTAGTTGTTGAGATGGAGGCTTTGAAGTTACAGAGCAGAGATTTCTTTTATAGGCCCTGGTGGAGCCCAAGACATTTGGATGCAAAATATTTCTAGAACTTTTGCATATGCTTAGATATTAAAATAAGCAAGCCTAATGCATGTGTAAGATCCCATCTGTCACACACACAATGTAGTGTAAAATGCCACCTGATGGAGAAATACTGTTCTGTTGTTTAACCTTAATCGCACAGGAGAGTAGGTGCCGAATACTGATGAAATACGATTATTGAAGC
The DNA here is from genome assembly GCF_000317375.1 of Microtus ochrogaster. Taxonomy (NCBI): domain Eukaryota; kingdom Metazoa; phylum Chordata; class Mammalia; order Rodentia; family Cricetidae; genus Microtus; species Microtus ochrogaster. The sequence continues at coordinate 46,484,917 of NC_022022.1, read as the reverse complement.
CCTAAATGCAGGTTATATTTAATTCTGCACATGGTACATTTGGGATACTGCTAAGTAATAGCTCTTACAAGATCTCCATTTGAAAGAAATAAGAATTTGAAGCCTAACCAATGGAAGACAAGAAACGTTCAAGTCTAAAAATAGGTCTGGAAAGACCTTGAAAGGTTCTAAGAACCGACTGCTACTGGGGGGTCATCCAGTGAGCTGCTGGGTTGGGGAGGTCCCGAAGCAGATCCCCAACTGCAAACCTTTCTCTTGCAAATACTAAGACCAGGGTTCAAGTCAGAGCTCGCTGGGACCTTAGTGGCAGCTCCCGCAAGCAACATGCCCTGGCGTTAATCACCAGGGAATTTGGATTGTCTTAGTTTCCACCCATTAGGCCTATTTTCTTCATGTGTGCTAATTTAAAACAGACCACCATACACCTCTTAAAATGACTAAAGCTGGAAATGGATACAAAATCAAGACATAGGACTAGGGAACGATTAACCCACAGCGGTAAGCTCATGGGACCCGCAGGAGAGCTTCTACACACTCTGTTGTCCTAGCGGGACAGGGGTGCGGAGGCTCAATGACATTACAAATAGGAGCTGAGCAAATTATATTTCTTCTGTAAGTCGCTATTTTGTCATGGGAAATGAATAATAGCAATGAATACTAACAGGGTAATAATTGAAAAGACAGAAAATTGCCTTGTCCATTCACCCACTCCATAGATGGTGCTTTGATTGTGGCTGATATTCTGCTGTAATTTTTTTGTTAGAAAACAAAAAACAATGAGTGCTTCCTATTATCATCTCCAGTAAGATTGTTTATATATGCAGGTGGCGTGCACGTATGTACGCATGTATGTATACATATGTATAAGTATGCGTGTGTATGTCTTCCTCGTTCTCCACTCTGCCTAACTAGGGCAGGGTGTCTCATGTACCCCGTAGCTCAAAATTTTCCCAGGCTAGCCAGCCAGCTTACTTGGAGTCTCTCCTAACTCTGCCCGTCTCAAGCACTAGGGTTTTAGGTGAGCTGTCAGGACTGTTCAGCACTGACATGGGTTCTGGGACCCTGAACTCAATTGTCCACATTTAAACAGTGAATACTTTCAGCCCTGGGCCACTGCCCAGCCCCCTCCTAACAAGTATTTTCAGCTACAAACACACACATGTCTATGACAAAGGGAATTTGGAAGACTGCTTTTCAGCTAAGATGATAACCGTCCTAAGGATTAGGACTAAGAAGGATTTCTTCTTCTTTCTTCCTGGAAATCACTGCCTGTGGCCTTTAAGTTCCATCTTCTCTTTTTTGTTTCCCACACTCATGTTTGCTCTGAAGAGACACTTATGACGAGGGAAAGAGGGATCCAGCTGTACCCATAAAGATCCAATAAAAAGAAATCACACTGCTTTGATATAAAAACTTCAGAAATGCAACAGGTAAGTCTTGCTTGTTTCTACTGGAGATTCCAATTTATCTGGGTGAAATAGATTCCAAATGATTATTGATATTGGGAGCTTTATACAAATCCATTCCCAGTTGAGTGGTGAACACTAATCTTGACTGTAATGAAAAGAAAATCCTCTAAGTTCTGACTCTCTCACTTAATACAACTGACACTCTCATTTGAGACCCGCAAAGGAAAAAAAAAAACCTCCACCATTTCCGTTTGTTAATTCCACACACTTACTACCAAGTGTGAGAGCTCACAAGTCCACTGCCTCTAGCAGCTTCCCTCCTTTCAGGTCAGTCAGTATATTTTAAAAAGTAAAAAGTTTCTGTGTGATTGGCTTACCAAAAGAATAAACTTAGGGAGTAGGGGGCTTACAAGTCAGCTCGGCGAAACTATAGTCAAGAGGCCACCAAGCTCCCTTAAACTGCAGAAGCTCTCCAAGGAAAGGGGGCATACTGAGATTCTCTCGGCTTCTGCATTTCAATGATGCGCCTGTCAACTTACTTCCTCTCCAGATGCGTGATGGTCCCATAACTCTCTTAGCTGGCCGTGGTGGCAGAGCCCTGTGCCCAGCATTCAGGGAACAGAGGTAAAATGAATGCAAGTTTGAGATTACATAGCGAGACTCCACATCAAAAGGGAAGAGGCTGAGGGGACAGGGCTCAGCCCTTAAGAGTGTGTACTGCTTTTGAAGAGGACCAGAGTTTAGGTCCTGCCCATGCCGGGGGACCCAACTGCCTGTAACTCCATTTCCAGGAGATCCAATGCCCTCTTTTGACCTCTGCCTGCACCAGCATACCTGAGCACAGAAGTGTACACACACACACACAATTTAAAAAAATAAGATAGTCTTTAAAAAGAAGGAAAAGGTCATTTCTGGTGTGGTATAATGCAGCATGAATTCTAATTATTCTAAGTAAATAAAACCCAGAGTCAGGTATTAGGGGATGGAAGCTGAAGGATCAAAGAAGTAGGCCAACAGCCACTAGAGAAACTTTTACCTCTGCCAATGCTCAGACAAAGGGACAATCCTGTCCTCAGACTGTCTGTGTCCTTAGACTGCACTGAGCTCCTGTCTCCTCCTGCCTTATATTCCTCTCCCTACCTCTCCCTACTGCTGGGATTAAAGACATGGGATCCCAAGTGTTTGGATCACCTTTGTGTGAGCTCTGTTTCTCATTTAGACAGATTCAATCTTGTGTAGCCCAAGGTAGATCCATCTACTCTGTCTCCCAAGTCTGGGATTAAAGGTGTGAGCCACCACTGCCTGGCCTCTAGTGGCTTAGCTCTGCACTCTGGTCTTCAGGCAAGCTTTATTTGTTAAAACACAAACAAAATATCACTACAGTATGGACAGAATTTTAATGCTGCCATGTTGTCTGAACGCATTTAAGTGTGCTAAGTTTGTTCTGGGAAGGTGTCAGGAATAGATGAACTGGGTGTGGACCACAGCCACAAACATGGGCACGAGGAAGCTCAACCAGTGAGAAACATCTAGAAGCATATGACCAAAGACAATAATAATCCCGGGGATGTCCGGAGTTTTGAACTGGGAAACTATTTTCTTTTTAGAACAGAGTTAGAAGTACTAAGTCTGCACACGAGGACCTGGCTTCACTGAAGAATCAGAGACTCCCAGGAAATAGAGTAAACCAGTCAGAAGACACTGGGCACACCTGTGGTGGTTGGGGTGAGAATGTCCCCACAGGCTCGTGTACTGAGCACTTGGTCTCCAGTGGCGGTGCTGTTCGGGGAGACTTGGAAAATATGTCCCTGGGCAAAGGCTTTGAGAGCTGAAAGCCTCATGCACTACTCCCAGTTCACATCTCTGCGTCTTGATTGTGGCTGCAGATGTGAGCCCCTGGCTTGCTGCCCCAGCTGCCATCCCTCCCCACCACGACAGACTTCTCTCTGGGTCCACAGACCAGATCACCGTCTCCCCCGGTTAGCTATCCTGATCATGGCCTCTCATCATAGCATCAGAAGTAACTAATAATTACAGAATGTAAGCTCTTGTTCAGCTGAAGCAATTAATGGGAATCCCTCAGAAAGTAAGCTATGGGGAGGGGGTGTTACAGAACCCAGAAAAGTACATGTTTGCGAAAGCTCAAGGGAAGTGGTCTACCACCCCTTTAGAGTCAAACCCAGCTCAGATTAAACAGCATTGGGTAGCTAGAACACAGGTAGGTAGGGAACCCTGGCTGAGTAAGGCTGAGACCCAGTTCAAAGAGGCAATGAGAAGGCGATCAGTCTGACATGAGGGAATGGGAAAGAGCCAGTTGAGGTCACACAGGCAAGGTTGCACAGAAGAGGAGTATTTGTTCTGGGACCTGGAGGACGGCAGGGACGAGAGCACTCATGCAGAGGCCACTCAGCTTCCTGTCACCTCTGCTCGCTATGACCCTTCCAGAGATGACCGTGCCATGGGTAAAAGCACAGCTCAGAGGTAGCTTCCTTACCCCAAATCCTCATTTCCCAGTGCTGAACCATGGCGATTCAAGAGTTAAAAGCCATTGGAGGAATGGTTGGGACAAGGTATGGAATACGATGACCAGAGGCCTTGTTTGTTGCTTGGTTACTGACTCTTGAAAATATCTAGCACATTCTCATGACACATGGTCTCTGATCTGTGTGCACCACCGAGTGGAAGCCGGAGAGCGCAGCCTTCACCAAGGACGCCTAGGGTAAAGAGCCCGCTGAAGCTGGCAGATACAGGCAGGCAGCTCTCTCCTGGCACAGGGACACATGTGCATGAACTCTCTTGGTACTGAGCTGCTCGTCCTGCTGGTCAGTGTGCACATCCTGACCATCTTTCATCACTCCTGAACGGGTCTGATGCCGGTCATGTTCCAGGGAAGGTTTCGGATGAACAACAGAAAAATGTGTGGTTTCACCTCGTGGGTGAAACCAACTGAAGAGATTCTGCTGGTCCTGACTGGTACAGACTGCCAAGAGCCCAATCTATCAGCTGGGTGCCCCTGTAACCAACCTCTGTTTTCAGGGCACAGCCAAGAACAAGAGTAAAAAATCCAGAATCGAAGTCATGATCTGTCTTTTTAACCCCCAAATTCAGTGTTCACCAAACCCAAACTGGATTGAGACATAAGGATGTGTGTATGTGTGCCCTGACGTGCCGAGAGTATTTTGGATAAGTATTTTGGAGTGTCTGATACGTCTTCAAATTGTTTCCTTTTATACATTTTTATAGTTGGTGGGAAATGGAGGGAAAGGCAGACAGTAAAGGGGAAGCGGCTGTATGGGACCCTGGAGAGAGGCATCCTGGGATACGCACCAGAGGATCTCAAAGAAAAGATCAAGACAAATCCTGACAGATCATTTTACTCCCAGAGTCACAGAGACACATGCCAAACAGGCTGCAAGAGATGCTGGCTGCTGTGGGAGTTTCCTCCCAACAGACCACAGAAAGTCATCTTGAAAACTCTAGCGAGGAAGAGACGTCCAAGCTCCTTGTAAGACACAGGCAGAGAGGGTGGGCACTGGACTGCCAGACCAGCTGTCCTTTTCTGTAAAGGGCAGCAGGGTTTTCACTAGGCTTGCCATAGAAGCTTTGGCTCAATGCCATAAAGCCCTGTGTCCAAATTGCTCCTCCGAGGAAGAGGAAGAAATATGTGTGAAGTACAAGACGCTGTTTAAAATTAATGTGCAGAATGGTTCCTTACTGCTCAAACCATACTAACCTCACTATGTCTCGACACACAATCCCAACCCACCCCAGCCCTGCAAAAATGATCGATGGTTTCATTTTAGCCCTGCATACATCTGAAGTCGAAGACAATCTCTTACACGTGATTTGCCTAATGCATTTTTTATTCTCTGAAGGAAAAAAAAAACAAGAGAAGAGAAGAGAAGAGAAGAGAAGAGAAGAGAAGAGAAGAGAAGAGAAGAGAAGAGAAGAGAAGAGAAGAGAAAGAATTAGGGGGAGCAAAGGATCAACCCGCACCACCAGGAAAAAATCTGTCAACCAAGTCAGGCATTTTTTTCCCTGCCTCTAAAAGAAATGAAAAATACTCCCCTGTCTCTCCCAGTAAGTTTGCAGCCCTTCATCCCCTCTCAGTGTTTGGCTAACATGACATTTCAGTGATAAAGTAAGACAATTTGAAGTCCAGCATATCAAGTACAGCAACTGCTCCCCTGGGACCTGGAGAAGGGATCGATGGCTGTACCGTTGGATGCTTTATGCCCGTGGTATTGTTTCCATAAATTAAGTTTATAACAGACTGATTGCTTTCTTGCTTTCTCAGAGAAGTCAAACATCACTGCTCTCCCCTAACAAGGCAGTGACAGTCTGCAGACAGACATCTTGCAGAAACTCTGGGAAATTCTTGCGTCCTGGGGAACAGGATACAGGGAGTTTAAAACCACACCAAGGGGCTAAGCCAGGCAAAGACTTGCAGTCCCCAAGGTCCCAAGTTTCAAATCCAAAATCAGAAGAAAGGCTCATGGATATAGAGCAAAACTATATCTAAAAAGCAGAAATCCAGTTCTTGATTGTGTGGCCTCAGGACTTTAAAATGATTTCATTCATTCCTCCTCCTCTCTTAGACCACACTGGCTATTCCTTTCTATCAAGGGGAGATAAATCACAATAAAATCTTAATTCTTAAAAATGTAAGGGAATATCTGGCTTAAGACTTTGAGAGCCAGACATGGTGCAACACACCACAAATCTTAGCACTCAGGAAGTAGACGCAGGTTGGTCTCTCCGAGTTAAAAGCCAGCCCAGTCTATGCAGTGAATTACTGGGCAGTGACAGCTAGGGCTATGTAGACAGACCCCGTCTTTAAAACACATACATATTCATATCATACATATAGATATGCATATACACATTTATATGTATTTATACATATATACATACACACATGTGTATTTATACATAAACACACACACATATATATGTTCAACTGTTATGTCAAATGCCACTTTTGGCAAAGTCAACAGCAAAAACGGAGGCTTCGGGGAGCTAAAAGGGGGCAGGATCCTTATGAGTTAGAAGATGCCAGAGTCAGATCGTAGCTCTAAAAATCTCTGTTGTGCAATCTCATAAAAGTTACTCATTCTCCTTGGTGCTAGGCTTTTCCGTACACAGAACAGAAGTCGGGGCCATTCCATAGAATGTTTCTGATGAAATGATTGGAACTCAAGGTTCCAGTGTGACCCTGCCACATCACATGGAGCCTGGCACACTGGAGCAGAAAATACGTGGCCACTATTCCTGTTATTGCTGTGGCCAGGAGTGGAAATTATGATCTCATATCTCATAATCTCTCTCTCTACCCCTAAGGATGCAAAGCAGGAGCTGGCAATCAATTTGTCAGGAAGGATTGAGTTCTCTCACTGTGCCCCAGGTCTCTTCACTCTACGGTATTTACCTCCAGCACGTGTGGAAGCCCAGTGAAGCAGGTAATTAACAGTGGGGACTCTGGTCTAGCAGTGGGCCACGATCAGCATCACCCACAGTGGCAAATGTCTACCAAGCTTGTCACTTATCAACTGGACAAAGACTTGGAGGACCCAGAGGCTTAAATACCTTTCCCTATTGATTAACATGAGCTTCCTGGAAGCACATCAACATAAATATGCCTTCTGAAATTGTCTCCACTCTGTGCGGCAGAAGACGGGCTAGGCTGTAAGTCAGGAGCACCGACAAGTCCCAGGGGGAGAAGTTCAAGTGCACTCCGCGAGGTCTCATCAGTCAAAAGGATGACTGGGGAAGATGCAGGCGGGAGGTTGAAACCAAGGGGACCGGGCACTGAACCTGGCCACAGTGGGAGACAGAAAGACCAGAAGGGGAAATATGCGGTCACTGGGACAAGTGGAGGTGACTGCCTGGGCAGGATGCCTGACGGAGATCTCAGTGGAGGGCTGGGCTAGAGTGGGATTCCACACAGCCTTCATCCTCCTCTGTCTCCCGCCTGTCGTGTGCTGACAGCAGTGTTGGGGGTGGGAAGCGGGAGGTGTTTGGACCATAGCACAGAAATCCTTGTGAGGGGTTCGTTTCAGGCTGTCTCAAAGGACTCAACTCTCCCTCACTCAGGCTGGCTGGGTCCCACAAGAGCCTGCTGAAAGCAAGGCTGTGGGTGAGGACAGGGAGAGAGTTGCCTTGTGAGGATAGCGATCTGACTTCTCAGATCCCATGTAAAGAAATAAGAGATGTGGAGTGGTCACGTGCACTTGCAAGGGGGACATCCCTGGGGCTCATTGGCCTGCCGGCCTAGCCTACTTCACTAGTACTGGGCTACTGAGAGATCTTGCTTCAAACTAAAAGTTAGGACCTTCTGGTAAACAATACTGGAAGTTGAGCTCTATCTTCTATACGCAGGCACACATATGTATATGCACACATGTACACTCTCACCTATAACACACACAAACATATAAATGCATGTGTGCACACGCACACACACACAATCTCAGATAAAGAAAGTAAAGCAAGGTAGTCTATGTCATTTATGTCTTCTTCAGGTCCTCTCTTGACCTTTGTTCCTGACACAAATTGAAGCCAGTGAGACTCTTGCCCTCAGCTGAGTGGACACAGATGCCATGTTCTTGGAAATCCAGAACTGTGCTCCAACAGAAACCTATCTGCTCCATAACTGCCTGGTCTCAGGTGGTGTGTGACAGTATCAGTAAAAAAGCTAAGCTGATCCTATCATCCAAGCCCATCCCGAACCAGACAAAAGACAGCCCTAGGAGCGAGCGGTCAGCCTATCAGGGAGCGAGAAAGGTGGGAAGCCCAGAGAGAGCCTTTGAAGAAGGCAAACTTCTAGCCTATCACAGATCTAGGCATACTGAATGCCAGTTTTGGCATGAGAAAATGTCTGGGTCAAAATACACACGTGAGCAAAGAATTAGCCCTGCTCACTTGTGTGGGCCATCGTCTGACTCAGAGAAAGCGAATCCCGGAGCAGGAGAGGCAGCTCTGCTCCCTGTTCACTTAGGCGTCAGTTTTCTTAAGAGGAGCATTTTCAATTTGCTGCTCAGCCGATCAAACGCTTGTCTCTGTGGAGTCATAGAGAAATATGAAAGCAGACAAAGTGACAAAAGTTTGGCATGTGAAGTCAAAACTGCCTTATCTCCAATGAGTTGTGCAAGGCTGCTGTGCACATGGATGCATTCCCCAGCAAGGCCGGCTCCCGAGTCGCAGCCTGCTGTCTGAACCTCCCTTAACACCATTGGCTGGCATAGACAGCCCCACAACTTACCAAACACACAGGGCCGGGCTTGGTGTTAACATTTTGAGGAACAAATTGAAAGAAGGTTATGAAATGACGTTATTTTGAAAACTGCAGTTAAATTCCCATTAAATTTTTAGAAATCTTTTTTTCCCTCATATTAATTTCTCTGCAGTATTTATATTTTAAAATGATTGCACTGGGGTTAAACTATATAAACACTGGTGGTGATTTTTACAACAGCTTTGACTTTAAGCAGGGCAAGGGATGTTCGAACACAAGTCACAGATTGGGATGTCATTTAAACAGTGTGTGTCCAAAAGGTAAGATATTTTGCATAGCTATCTAGCACACACAGAGATACAGACTGGGTGATGGGCTGCATGCTAAACATCCCGTCTACTCCCAAGCTGCAGCCCAGCGTCTCCATGGGAACCGAGCTGCACCCCAGCCTCTCCATGGGAACTGAGCTGCACCCCAGCCTCTCCAATGGGAACCGAGCTGCAGCCCAGCCTCTCCTCCATGGGAAATGCTTGCTTAGTGCACACAGTGGTCAAACGTTTCAACTGCTCATCCTAAGTGAACATCCCAATGTGTCACGGAGGCTGGAAGATGGCTCACCTGAACACGTCTCATGGGCGGTATTCAGTCAGTGACACACTTAACTCCATTTAATTACCCATCTGAAACAAACGCTGGGTCCTGTGCACCTGACAACAAGCTGCACGCTCTTCTGCCCTTCCTTTTAAGGGAAAAATATCCTGACTGCCACACACCCGCTGAGTCCCATGGCCCACTAATGGGCAGGCTCCAATAGCTTCAAAAGGTCAGCTTCTACTTAGCTCCCATGGGACAGTCAGCTCTAAGAAGCACGTGCAAGGCTGACTAAGGGACATTGGGGACTAGATGAGGTAAGGGGGAGAGCAATGCAGTCATGTCCCTGAGGCTGGACCACTTCACAGTACGAGCTGGGAAGGAGGAACACTGGTGGCCCCTCATTTCCTCATGCACACACTGGCGTTCTTTCCCCATCTCCAATCCACAAATTTTGGACCTCTGCCATGTGTTGCATCTTGAAGCTACTGGGGATCCCAGAAGCTGCACTCTGGCAGATACAGACAGCTGTGGAGAGGTTAAGTGTACTGAAGGCATAAGCTTCTGCAGAGGTGTGCACAGGATGCTGAGGTAAAATAGCTGTGTGGGGTGGAGGGCTCCCGGGGTACACTTCTGCCCCTACTTACTGAGCTGGTAGCAAGCACTCTCTTGCAGAGTAGCACCCAAGATCACAGGCCTTTTTGAGGCTGGTCACCCTGGCCTCTGCACATGCCCTGTAGATGCCCCCCCTGTGGAGATGGAGACCCATCTAGGGTCTTCAGAGAGGAAAGCAGTGTTCAAGGCTCAGCATGAAGTTCCTATGTTCTGAACAATCTTCTGTGAAGTTTCAATGCTGACTTTGGAAATGCTTGATGGTGTTCTTAAATATTGTGATGTCTTTGAGACTTGAGGGCATAAGTAGTTAGAGATGAAATATAATACAAAGAGAGAGGGCTGTAAAACCCCCAAGCCACCCAGGGAAAAAACTACCTCAATCTAAAGCATAGCTTCTTAAAGTTGTAACAAGATCCAAAGGATGACTGGTGCCCACCACCACGTGTTTTGAGAGGGGCTAGGACTTGCTAGAGGTCATGAGCTGCTCTTAGACGTGGGGCACCATAAAAACCACTTTCTGCAGAGGAGAACAAAGCAGAGAAAGACAACGATGCCTGACCTTGACTCCCAGGATTTCTGCTTCAGGTTCTCCAGGTTGGATATTTTTCATACTCTGGACTTTTCATTAATAAAATAAAATGTTCAAAGAAGACTATCACAAATATTACCTCCACCTACCTCTCCCACACTCTACGGAAGCCTAACTCAGCGACTGCAAGTCCTCCACCATTTCCCTCTTGTGCACTTACTCAAAATGCTTAAACAAATGCAGGTGTTCCTAGCCCCCCACCTAGCCATCGAACATGAAAAGATCCATCCCCATTATCAACTAAATGTTTCCATTAAGAATGATTTTGAAAGGGGATGTGGAGGAGAAAAGCAAAGGCTCTTTAAAAACACATCCATTCCTATGCATTAAATCAAATAAATGATAGATAACCGCCTGCCAGTTCGGCTTATAATCGCCTTTACTGCTTAAAGCAATTGCTGATGCAAATAGAGAGTAATGAAGTCAGGGCCGGGCGGCAATGGTCTTTGATGGCACTGCTGACTTCGAGAAACCCACAGCGAAGAGGATTCTCAGATGTGGTAACCGGGCTCAGTTCTGCACTGGTCTTGTTTGTTTGCTGGACTCAAAGGCTGCATGGTATCCAGACGTGTGAAGTCAGGGGGCCGATGAGCAAAGGGGAAGAAATGGGAAGGGTCTCTCTGTGAACAGCCAAGGAAGCCCCCATCAAACTCTGCCCTCGAGGATCTCTGGTTGTGCAAGGCCTGCCCTCAGGACTCACCAAGTCATGAAAGTTCTAACAAGGCCTCCACCAGTAACTGCTTTTTTGCTTAAAGTTTTATGTTTAAAACACCATGATACAACTAACCACATGTTAAAGTGAGCAACTACTCTGCTGCCTGCCCCATAGAAGACATGCAACTGGTAAATAACGGAATGCAAAGACTCCACTCCTGCTGTCACTATTAACTGAGGGAGGAGGAAGAAAACCACAGTGAGATCCCGCATAAGGCAGCTGTTAAAAACAAGCACAACTAAAAATGCCCATATGGTACAAGGATGCGGGAAAACACAACTTCCTTATGCTGCTGGTCAGACTCTAAAATGTTTTCATCGAGGCAGGAAACAGACAAGTGCTTTCTCAGTCTATGACAGAGAATTAACAGAGACCCACTCCCGCTGATTCTGCTCCTGAACATACAGGCAAGTGAACACAACTGTCCCGGCATGAACCTGTAGAAGTCAGCTCACAGCAGCGCTGAGCACAGCAGCTGAAACAAGAAACAACTCAAATGTCAGGCAGCTGATACACGAAGAGACTGTGGTATGCCCGTGTCATTATGCATGAAGGGACTGTGGTATGCCCGTGTCATTATGCATGAAGGGACTGTGGTATGTCCACATCACATGCATGAAGAGACTGTGGTATGCCCATGTCCTGGAGCATGAAGAGACTGTGGTATGCCCATGTGACGGTGCCCGTGTCATTATGCATGTAGCATAGTTTGTTGGGTAACAAAAATACTCTGAAATCAGACAGTGGTAAAGACTCATGACGCTATAAATGTACTAAATGGCATAAGTGCACACGCACACCACACACACATAACGCCATTCTGAGGGAAGCACACAGGTGGTAGCATGTCTGAAAGTGCTCTCGAGACTGTTCCAGACTGTTTGCTAAGAGGAACATGGAGGATGAGAAAGGAGAAGAACAAGGAAATCAGCCATTCCCACAGTGTTAAAAGATGGGGGAGGAAACGGTCGTCCTGGTGACGGACCTGGAACCTCATTCCTTACAGCAAATCCAGCAAAAGGAAAATAGACAACAGTGAGCCGCAGGTGCCAGAACCTCAGTTTGAATGGTCACACCTGTTCCCTGTACTGCACCATGATTCTCACACCTGTGCTTTCTGCACTGCACCGTGATGGTCACACCTGTGTTCTCTGCACTGCACTGTGATGCTCACACCTGTGCTCCCTGCTCTGCACTACTGTAATCACACCTGTGTTTCCTGCTCTGCACTGTGATGGTCACACCTGTGCTTTCTACTCTCCACTGTGATGCTCACACCTGTGCTCCCTGCTCTGCACTATTGTAATCACACCTGTGTTCCCTGCCCTGCACTATGATGGTCACACCTGTGTTCCCTGCCCTGCACTATGATGGTCACACCTGGGTTCCCTGCCCTGTACTCTGATGGTCACACCTGTATTCCCTGCTCTGCACCGTGATGCTCACACCTGGGTTCCCTGCTCTGCACTGTGATGCTCACACCTGCGTTCCCTGCCCTGCACTGTGATGCTCACACCTGTGCTTTCTGCTCTGCACTATGATGGTCA